>NC_141991.1:174285745-174439193 GCF_049901715.1 Pseudonaja textilis
AAGGGGGAAGTTCTGATGTGTCACATGACAGCGCCATGACGATGCGAGTTTGACACCCATGAGTTAGAGCAATCCATCAATGGAACAGCTTGCCTTCAGAAGTTGTGGTGCCTCTATCACTGGAGGCTTTCAAAAAGAGTCTGGACAATCATTTCTCTGAAATGGTGTCGGGTCTCCTACTTGAGCAGGGGGGTGGACTAGAAGACCTCCAAGGTCCCTTCCAGCTCTATTATTCCATGTTCTGTCACGGGAGGGAAATGAAAAGAATGATTGAAACACTGAAATGTGAAAGACACAGACTTTCAGGGAATTCGGTCATACAAACAGAAGCAATTTAATAAAATGTGGATTTGAGGAAACGTGATTGTATCCCACAACAAACAAGCGGCAAGTCAGAGCAAAAGAAACAGAACAGATCCTTCTCTTCACCCTTATCTGAAATAAGCTGTAAAGCAAACAAATCCCAGCATAAAGAGAAAAATTGGAATGGGCAGAAGTAAAATTGCATGCACAAATACTTCCACCCTCAAAGAGCTCCTGATAGTAGGATTTAATAGCGGGATAAAATCTTATTGGTCAGCTACTCATATCACTGTCAGAGTCTACCACAGCACTCAAACCCCACCAGAGTTTTTGCATAAATGGAAGAGAGGTGTCTGCTAGAGTCCCAAAAGCTGTTGAATTTTCAAAAAACTATAAAGCAGCTCAAGGCCTCCTAATTCCATCCGGAATTCTGAACTCCACTCACAAATATGCTTTTGAAGAGGTAGCTGAACTAAAATTTCACTGAAACAAGCAGTCCCTTAACTCTTTCCAAACATAAGCATTTTAACAAAATCCCTTTTTTTGTATAATATACTGCTCAGGAAGGGAGAGAACAGGCTAGTTGCTAAATAAAAACTACTAGATGAAACCAGGTAATTTTCTCTGCAGGTCATTTAATTTTATTACTAATACAAAGGAAGGCTGTTCAAAATTTAATCCAAAGAAACATTAAGTCAATTCTAAGGCAACACCTAACCTATAATTTACTGTCGTCTTCTGGGTGGTCTGACTGATGTTGAGGCTCCATTTGTGGTATTGAATATGTTTAGACAAGATGGAAGAACAGCAAGTCTTTATATGTTGCAGATCATCTTTGTCCCTTTGGCTATTCCAAATAGCCACCCATGCAACAAATCTGTGTTGTGTACTTTCAGTGAGGAATCAAAATACACTTTTCAGTGAACACCCCCCCACCTCCACTGTATACTGGCCAACAAAATTAACATTTACAACATTTCTCAGCCTGTACTATTCTCTATGTTTCAGCTTAGGTTTCAATTAGCTCTCTATTTCTATACCTTCCAGAGGTTTAGGACTACAATTTCTATCATCCTCAACCAGCAGGATTCCTACAGCACTGGAGATCTGCCCGTGGATTTAGACATTCATGCTTCTATATTACTTGATGAATCTGTTATACCAGTGACTCCAACCTTTTGGGCACAGGAAGTAGTTCCAGGGAGACATTTTTCTGTGGACCAGAGGGGGTGTAGTTTTGTGTGCTGCCTGCATCCTGTGAATTGGGCTTCGCTTGTTTGTGCAGTCCGGTTTCTGGCATGCCACGGACCAGTGCCAGTTCATGGTCTGGGAATTGGGGATCCCTGTACTATACTGTAAGTAATTAATCTGTTTATTCCATTAAGGACTATAAACCCCCTATTCGTGATCCTTGTTAGCTGGAGACAACAGACATTTCAACACATTTGAAGAGAAGCAAACTAAGAAAGATTACAACATTTTAAAAGATTTTGAAATATATCAAGCAGTTCACCTGTCCAGCTGAACTACTGTAGTTCAGCAACAATTGCTCCTCAGGTGAAGAATATTTAGAAACAAGATAGAAAGGAGAGATGGTAGAACTTCCACTCGCAACCAGTAATTATTACAGTAAGAGAAAGGCTTCCTCTTTGAAGGAAGGGTTTGAATGAAGTCATGGGTTCATTTCTCCTTCTGCCTTTGACCTGTTGGGAAAATGCACTAGAAAGAAAAAGGGACGGCCAAGGAGTTGGTGCACGCTTTTTGTCCAGGGAATAACCAGTCATGGGCAGGAGCTTTCCTAATTTATTTTCAGAAGAAAACCCGATTAGCTTCTTCTAGGCTACAACTGCCTTAATTTGTCATACTGGCACAATACCAATGACAAACATGAGAGCAAAAAGAAGGAAACTCAGTGACTGGTTTTTCCCCGCTTCATTCTGTCAGAAACTCCTGTTGAGTATACGATATTTAACCTATCTTCCGGTGAAGCCAAACAGGGTGCCCACTCAAGCTGCAGCAATTAAGGGCAGGCAAGGAGGACTGCCCTATACTGCCAGCCCTTTGAGACTGATTAAAATCAGAAAACAGGAGTGGTCTAGGAGTCTCAGAATGTACTTTAAATGCACTTTGTGTCAGGATTTTGAAAACCGATCAAGGCCCTTCTCTTCAACTCATAACAAACATAATCAAGGTAAAGTTATCTTGATATTTACTCTTATCCTTTTATTTTTCAAGGACTCAAAATAGCTTTTCTGTAATGGCTCAGCATTCACTTTCTCCAAGTCAGATCAAATCCCATCACACCTACCAGTGTTTGTCTTCATCTCTGCCACAACACCAGACCCCCCCCCCCGCAACCTCAAGAGCAGGGGTCTCCAAACTTGGCAACCAGCATTGCTAGCTGAGGAATTCTGGGAATTGAAGTCCACAAGTCTTAAAGTTGCCAGGTTTGGAGATCCCTGCTTAAGAGAAAAAAGGGGCCAGGCCTGATTTCTGAGGAAGGGCCCCAGAGCTGTCAGGGCATCCAAGAATTCTCTTTTTTTTGCTCTGATTCCAGGTGACCCAACTCATCAGAGAAAATTGCCAGGTGCTTTTCATTAAGGTGCATCAGTGGGCAGTAGTGGATCAGCAGTTATGGTTCTCCCCTCACTCAGTCCCTCCTTCCTTCTTCTCTGTTCTTCTGCTACTGTTATTGGGGCCCCACTGGTGTGGCCAGGTTTTATAAAGGAGTAAAGCAAGAAGAAGCCCAGAAACCCCTGTGCTTATGGACTCGCTGTGGCACAACTCACCACAGGATAACTTCCAATGGCCAACTTGCCACAGGGCGACTCACTGCTGGACAAATCAACAATTCAGTTTAATTATTCAAAATTATTTTAAAAATATTTTAATTTTTGTCATTCACATTTCATTTTGGCATCATTTCTCTAATGATTCTATTCCAATATTTCTTCAATATCAGTGTAACTCTTGTCCCCTGGTGAGTGGTCCCATGGTGGGTTGGCCATGGCAAGTTTCTGATTTCATAGAGTAACAGAGTTGGAAGATACCTTGGAGGTCATCTAGTCCAACCCCCTGCTCGAGCAAATATTAGCCTCTACCTAAGATCGAACTCACAGCCTCCTGATTATGAGGTAGGAGCTCCACCTGAATTGTGCCACAGCGAGTTGGCCATGGTCAGTTGACAGCAGCAAGTTGCCATGGACCCGTGATGGCGAACCTATGTCATACATGCCACAAGTGGCACGCAGAGCCATTTGTGTGGGCACATGAGCCCCAGGTAAACTTACCTCAGTGTGCATGCGCGCACCTCCTGATTTTCGGCCCGTTTGAGGCATTTTTCAGCCTCCCAGAGGCTTGAGGAAAGCCTCTGCAGCCTTTGCAGGCTGAAAAATAGGCCCATTTCATCACTTCCTGTATTTCTGGAAATACAAAAGTGACTAAATGGGTCCATTTTTCGGCCTGCAAAGGCTTTCCTTAAGTCTCTGGGAGGCCGAAAAAGGGAGGTGCAGTGCAGGTAAGGGAGACTGGGAGGGGTATGGGCCCACCGCACGCATTGCCTTTTGGGTTCTGGCACACAAGCGCATGCACAATTTTTGGCACAGGAGCCCAAAAAGGTTAGCCAACACTGCCATAGACCCTCCTACGGATGTCTACTTAAAATAAAATGCCATTCAAGTTGATGCAGATAGCTATCAAAGAAGGAACAGTGCAAAGGTTGTCTTTCAGCTTTCTCTGAATACAGATTTAAAACTCTGCCCTTCCCAGAGCTTTCTTTTAAAAATATGGGAAAATGTTCAGAAAGTACAAATGGCCTCTGGTTGCCTCTTAAAACTATTACTTCAGTATTGCATTAGGTTCTAATAATTTTGGACTCTTCTAGTCTTGCTCTAATATTATTATTGCTAAGTAATTTTGATCATGCCAATGGACAAAAAGGCAGGTGTAAATATTTCAACAGAATAATCAAATAAAATAGAAATAGCCTGACTTTATAATTTTTATGTTTGGCCATTTATAGGGGTCGTTGTAGGCCAGAATAAAAATGAGACAAGCAATGATTATTTTTAAATTACTGCACGTCTCTAGGCGCATAAAGTTTTAAGGTAACTGACAGACTGGCAGATCCCAATTATGCTTGCTGTCCACTCCTGGCCTAGAAAGCCTGATAAACCAAGGGCAGAATTGCCAATAAACAAACATAATGGCAGCTTTAGGGTTGATAGTATTCACTGACCCTTGGGACTTCAACAAGTCTTATCAGAAAATGGGTAGTCTGACCTGTAAAACAGAGGTTATTTGGTGATAGAGACACTGATATATTAAACTATTTGCTTTCCCCAGTCCTGGATTCACCCATAAATCCAGTATTTACCCATTTGTCTGTCACACTACCTGGCACGAGTCAGACATTCATTAGCTCCTCATGATTCCATGCTGTGATCACCAACTCATCACGGCTTGTCTGATGATCTATGTCTGAAGAGCCTGTGACATCTGCTCTACTCTTTGGAAAAGTGCAGATTTAACTCCCAGGGTGGAACTGTCACATAAATGTGGCTGTGGAGGCGTTTCCACTTCAAAACCCCAGCAGTTAGTCTAAACACCGTCATAATCCTAGAACTACTCTAAATACTTTCTCTTTTTCAGACATACTCCACACCACAGAGAACGTAAAACTTGCTCTATTTTCGTCTGCCCATTTAGACTTCCTAAGAGGTATTAGCAACAGGGAATATTGAGTTAATTCTGTCTTAAAATCGTCTTACATAAGCTAACTGCTTAGGACTGTTAAAATGTCTTACTTATATCTTATACAAAACAGCAAACCAGGGAAAAATTTCTCTAGATTTACATTAATGTCAAAAGTGAAGAAAGTTTTGCTTCTCTACTTCCATTACAATACTTCTAGCAGACTTTATACTTTAAATGTAAATTATTTGGAGAAAAGAACCCTAGTCCTTCCTTCAGTTAGTACAATAGTATATTAACTGGGATAAAAATAGGACCATTTATTTTTTACAACTTATTAACTGAGGAGTTGAAATCGAAATTTCTAAATTACTCTGATCACACAGTTGCTACTACATGGCGTTTGGAAACCGTACTGATCGAAATACAAAATAATATAAAGCAGTGTCATCAATTCATTACTCCCAAAAATGTAACCAAGACATTACTGCTGATACATGCTAGATAATTGAGAAATCAAGAAATACACCATATACTGCTATTTGATAGAGTGATCCTGAAGGCCTTGGAAAAGATATTTAGATACTGTGATGTGTCTGCACTTACAAATAACCCACAGAGCAGGAAATGGTATTAATTTTGACATTTATGGAAGCAAAAATTGAAGAATATAAAGGAGACACTTTTCAGCTCTCGTGCTAGAAGATTCCTGAGAATATCATGGACAGCCAAGGAAATGAACAAACATACAAACAGAAACAGATCAACCAATTGTTTCCTTTATAGGATCCCAGTTCAGCACTATTCTCTAAAATAATCTACAGCAGGGATGTCAAACTTGTGGCATCACGGTGGCGTTACGTGATGTATTGGGACTTTTTCCCCCTTCGCTAAACCGGGCGGAGGCGGGGCCAGCAAGTGACACATCTGGGCCACAAGTTTGACACCCCTGATCTAGATGTAATTAATGTACTTTACCAGCTGCACTGAACTGAAAATTACTTCAGTTTAAGAGTTATAGCTGAAAGCTTAAGAAGAAAACTAGCAATAAGATGACCACTGCAGGGAATGAAAAATAATTGCCCTTAACAAAAGGAATGTTAAAAGAAAAACAAAACTACTTTGGGTGCCAGAATGTTAAGTCAAATTAGGCATGAAGTAGTGCTAGGAAAATAAAAAACAAAGTCACAAGCTTAGTTACATAGAACAAATACACACTGGTATAAATTCTGAACCCCACAATGGCCACAGAGGTATTATATTCAGTACACAGTGGCAGAGCCCTTTAATCTAACACTCAGCAGAGAGTTGGTCAGTACATATATTTCCAAATATAAGGAGACCTACTGGCTACCTCCTTGGCTCCTCTGAATCACTTTCTTGTCCAAGCTGGTTTTACTAAGGTTGAAATTAAACTTAGCAAGTTGCAAATTCCCAGGATATCTATAAAACAAGACTACCTTGCTCCCTGCTAACTGAATGCCAGAAGAAGCTGGGCACAATATATCTGCGTTTCTAGCTTGAGTCATGCATCATATGTATCATAAAATATGATTTGTAAACCATAATATCTATGTTTTCATACAGTCAGCCAAAACCATGTTACGGCTTTACAAAGCTTGAACCCAGTACCAAACCTAGCAAAGATTCTAAAAATTCTATGGATTCCATTAAATGTAAATCGTGATTGTTCTTTGTAGCCTAGCAACTGTGAGCCAGATCTACAATGAACATTGTAGTGATATGATTGTTTATGAATAAACATGAACTGAGTAATCTCCATAATAAGTTCATACAAATTGCAGAGCTGCTTCTGTGTTATTATTAGAGGGCTCTGGTTATAAGACACCTCGGGAAATTAAACATACAATTGAAACTCAATGGCTGAGAGGGGGGAAAGGATTATCTTTATTTAATCAATATTGTAATTTTCTTTCAACCCTGATCAATGCAATTTGACTATTCAGAGTCACTGCTTAAAATGCAGTTAAGGTTTACATTCAGCAAGTCACTGGGAAGATCTAATTGTGTGTAAATCAAAAGTAGCGAAGATCAAATGACTGCATTTGCCTTTTTCATCCCTGAAGACTTTTTTTTTTAATGCTTTCTGTGCTCCTTTGCAAATTTGATTAGCTCTGCACCAAGAGCCAGTAATGTGGAGAAAGGAAAGCTACAGTCATAAATTCTTGGTCTGTTGCAACCTTGGCAAACAGCATTTTGATAAGAGACTTGTGGTAGATGTAGCTGCAATAAAGAAAGTGAATTAAGTGAAGTACAGGTAGTCCTTGACTTACGACCACAATTGAGTCCAAAATTTCTGTGAAATGAGACATTTTTAAGCGAGTTTTGCCCCATCATACCACCTTTCTTGCCACAGTTGTTAAGTGAATCACTGCAATTGATAAATTAGCAACCTGATTGTTAAGTGAATGTGGCTTTCCCCATTGACTTTTGCTTGTGAGAAGATCACAAAAAGGGATCATGTGACCTTAGGACCCAGCAATGGTCACAAATATGATTCAGTTGCCAAGCATCTGAATTTTGATCACGGGGATGCTGAAAAAGGTTGCAACTGTGAACAACTGCATAAGTCACATTTTTCGATGCTGTTGTAACTTTGAACAGCTACTAAACGAACTGTTGTAAGTCAAGGACTACCTGTATTGGCTTCTTGGGTCACCCAACTGATCTGAGAACCTGACAAGAAGGCTGGCTATTCAGCTGCAGAATTAAATAGTGTGATAGATTTGTAGCAATCTTACTAATAATGCGGGCTATGTATATACTAGCAATATGCAACATTAACACAATACGTAACAGGACTTTGAAAGAACTACGGTAAATGTTAATTACACAGGATGATTTTTAATGTAGAAGCCCAACATTGACTGTAACGGCAGCCACTTCAGTATAATTATGAGCATTCTCACTAGACACCCGCCCTCCATGTCAACATTTCATTAAATGTCATTGATCTACTTTAACAGGGACAAGCTTTTTCCAATCTGGTGCTCTCTAGATGGCTATTCTGGAAGGAGGCAATAATAAAGCAATTCTATTTTGCTGCCAAGAAAACTACATGGGCTCATGAGGCCACCCGGAACTGAACATGGTTCAAAGAAGACTTATCTTTTAGAAAATTAAACAGATATTGAAGTTGATAACCATATGGAATTATCCACTAGAAAAGATTAAGCAATTATTTTCATGTAGCATCCCTTTTTCTCCTTGAATGTGCATTAGTAAATCACGACAAATTTAGCGCATCAGAACTATCAGTGTTGGTCAATTACCACAGTACATCAACAGAAAACACCAGGAGTCTGTGCTCCAAATAGGAAATAGACTAGATCCATTTAGTGAGGAGACTGGGATTGATAAAACTGCTGAAATAGAAAGTGGAGGAAGAAAATGTTGTGTTGGATATGAGATCTTGGGAAGTGTTTTTCCTTAGAGACCAATGTTACTCTCATTCTCCAAGTCCAGTATATTTAAAATCAGATGCCACTGGGACATACTCTTTTCAGTGTTCAGTCCTGTCTTGGGGACAAAACTCCCTCTCTATATAAATGATTAACACTACACGCTAGCATTGAGAGAACATACTGTACATCTATTAAACTGCAAACTCACTCTTTGGAGTGACTGTTGCTTATCCCCCCTTTCTTCATTTGTATAATGGCTTGTCTATCTCAAGGAAATACATATCCATTACTTTCCTTCCTTACCTGGAATCTTACTTACTTACTTCACAAAGGCTTAAGTAGAATGTACTCTACCAATTGAGGAAAGGAAGGAACTGCTTGAAAACATGAATAAAATGGCTATGCAAATTCAAAATAAATTTTGGGTTGACATAAGGCATTGGACCCCAAATTGAGTATTCAAACTTTGTGCAGCAGTTACCAAATCTATGAGATCACTTTATAATGCAAATTGGGTGAACTCATGTAACTGGGACAAATGAGTAAATCAAGTTCAGTTAAATCACAGTTCTAATAACTGTATGAACATTCAGAATACAAAGCTGTGTCCACAGAGGGAATTGCCATAAGAGTAAATGTGCTTAGAAAATTAGCGATAACATTTATCTGCAAGGACAACCACTATTCATCACAATGGCCCTTTCTCAGATTTCCCACTTCAGCTGTTTTATCAATCCCAGACTTGCACTTGAAAAGGTCAAGTTTACTACCTTATTCAGAGCATGTCTTCTGAGATGGCAGTGATTTCTACGATGAGAAAGATTCATATTGTGTCTAGGTTGGTCATGCTCCATTCTGAAATACTTCTTCTCAGGCAGATTATACATAAATTCATGAGAGAGATTCATGATCATATAAAGTCAGATTATCTCCACTGCTTCACCTGCTAGATACAGATAAAGACTTATCCTTTTAAAGCAAAGCTGAGGTTGCTAGACTGAGATTGGAACTCAACTGGGGTGCACTATCTCTAAACCATCTCTGATAAGTAGTTGGAATCTTCAAGAAAGTGAGCAGCTCAGGTGAAATGGACCAGAAGTTGATTTACAACTATTTGTTTAGTGACCGTTTGAAGTTACAATGGCACTGGAAAAAGTGACCTATGACTGTTTTTCACACTTATGTAGCATCTCCATGTTCATGTGATCAAAATTCAGATGCTTGGCAAACCGACTCAGATTTATGATGGTTGCAGTGTCCCAGGGTCATGTGATTATCTTTTGTGATCTTCTGACAAGCAAAATCAATGGGAAAGACGGAATTGCTTTAACAACTAATTGTTGTTAGCTGTTACTAATTTAACAACTGCAATGATTCACTTAACAGTTGTGGCAAGAAAGGTCATAAAATGGGGCAAAAATCACTTGACAATTGTCTGTTGCTTAGCAACAGAGATGTTAGGCTCAATCATGGTTGTAAATCAAGGACTAGCTGTATTTGTTTACCCTCCAGGTAGCCTTGCTTTTCTATTCATTCAAACCATATGAAACCATCAAGCCAAGTGGTGGCTTTGCAAAGAACTGGAACACAATAAAGCTTTCTTCCTGTCAGACAAAGAATAACAACCAGAATGACTTAATAGTGTAGTTAACTCATGTGCAATCAAGGATATTCCTCATCAGTATTCCTTATATAATCGATAAAATAGCTTAGCCCAACTTCATGAATTAGTTGCTATATTTAAGCAAGACAACCTTGGTTCAAATAGAATGCATCTGGATTATGTTGTTTTTAGATTAACCTTAATGAGAATAAATACGTTGTATTTAATGACAAAGAGATATCATTAAGAGGACTTAATGAAGAATTTGTTTAAGGACACTGCAATATCACAAACAACATGTTCACTCTTGCATACTATTCAGTTAGCTGTAATTCAATTCACTGTCTATAAAAAGACAAAAATAACCCTTTGTTTTCCAAATAAGTTGGGAGTAACTCAGAAATATATGTCCCAGTACAGATGGTCCTTGACTTATGAGCCCAACATTTTTGTTGTTAAGTAAAACATTTGTTTAATGAGTTTTACCCCATTTTACAACTTTTCTTGCCATAGTTGTTAAGTGAATCATTGCAGTTGTTCAATTAATAA
Source organism: Pseudonaja textilis (assembly GCF_049901715.1). Classification (NCBI taxonomy): domain Eukaryota; kingdom Metazoa; phylum Chordata; class Lepidosauria; order Squamata; family Elapidae; genus Pseudonaja; species Pseudonaja textilis. The sequence goes on from NC_141991.1 coordinate 174,296,318, forward strand.
CCTGGTTGTTAAGTGAATCTGGCTTCCCCATTGACTTTGCATGTCAGAAGGTCACAAAATATGTTCACATGATTCCAGGAACATTGCAACTGTCAAAAATATGAACCAATTGCCAAGCATCCAAATTTTGATCATGTGACAATGGGGATGCTGTAAGAGGGAAAAATGATCATACGTCACTTTTTTCAGTGCTGCTGTAACTTTGAACCATCACTAAATGAACTGTTGTAAGTCAAAGATTACCTGTACCCACATAGAGAAAGTTTCTTGATTGTTTTATCAGAACACCGTAAAAATGGGCAGATCATGAGACAACCTGATAAAAATCATTTCCTTGGTAGTGCAAGAAATACCTTTCAGAAACCCATGAATATAACAGACTGAGTAACAGTAGGAATATAACTGAATTGCTAAGGTAGATTTTAGTAATCTGCATTGAAATTTTTAAAATACCCCCAAAGAACTCAGCATGAGAAAGGCGTGGCATCCTTTCTCTCTTTCCTCTCCCTTCTTCTGTTCTCTTCTTGGGTCTGGAGCACTGCTTCCTTTTCAGCTGGCCCACAGGGACACCTTTAAGGGCAATTTGATCAACCATTATTTGTACGTGATATTGCTTCTCTGCATGCCATAAAAAGCTTTGCCTGAGGATTTCTGCAGCTTTAAGCACTGCTAAGGGCACAGAAAAGAGCTGAGCCACTATTTCCTAATTGGTTTCAATAGCATCAGTGCCATCAAGCACAAATGCAGCCCTGCTTGTTTTCAGTCTTCAGGAAAGGCAGAGTGGGCAAACAGAAGCATAACGGAATAAAATTGGCAAGAAAACACTTCCAGCAAAGAATTTTTTTTTTTTTACTGTGTGTGTTACCAATTAGAAAAGACTGTAGAGTTACTTCACTAGTTTCTTCCTTAACAAATTAGCTTGCGGAAGTTATTTTTCAAACCATTTAGAAGGTATCGCATACAGGTTGCCTACCCATGAAGCAGCTTTCCAAATCTGGGTGCCATTCACATCACTAGACTACAGCCCCAGGATTTCTCTCAGTGATCATGCTGGCTGGGGAATGGTGGATATTGGATCTTCTTAGACCAGGAAGCTGCTGAAATTCAGGGCATCTGATCTAGCTTGAGTCTGTCTCTTTTACTGCGAGGATCTCAAGTTTTAAAATTTTCACCCTACCTGCAATCTGGTCTCTTCAAACTGAAGCTATCCAGAACTGAACCCTCAATCCTGTAGGTGCTGTACAAGAGTGACAGAGTCGCTGTCTGTATGAATTTGCATTTTGAGCTAGATACTGTAAATATTGCCTATCCTGTTTTTGATACTGTCTGCCTGTGATGCCAGAACTGATAGAGCAGACAGGCTTTGGGTTCCCTTGGTGTAGGTCCAAGGAAGCACATCTTTTCTGCTATGGATTCTGCCCTATGGAACAACCTCCCAATGGATATATATATATGGCCCCCAACTCTTATTAGTTTTTTGAAAAACCCAAGAAGGCATCGGGGCTCAGATTCACTGGAGCTGTGGTGTGTTTGGGTATTTGATATGGAAAAATTGAAATTTTTCAAAGGGTCTCAACCCAAATTTTTTGTTCTTGGGTTTTAATAGATTGGATATGGTTTACTTTGTTACTCAGAGTTTAACTGAATAGATCTTCAGACACAGAAATATGATACATAAATAAGAAAAGAAATAAACAATATCCACTGCTAGTAAAGGAACAGTAGAAGGAGGTGGGGGGAAATCCTCACTTATTTCACTTTTTCAGTACAGAATTGGGGCTAATGCTTTTCACAGCATCCAGGTAATTATTAACCCTTGCAGATTATGATTCTTTTAAAGACTCAGGGGTAAGGGAGGTTGGACACATAAAATATAATGAACTGTCTTTTATGCAGGAATAAAGGTAAAAATAAAGGTTCCCCCTGTCCAGTAATGTCCAACTCTACGAGGTGATGCTCATGTCCTTTTCCATAGAGCTGTCTCGAGCGTCCAGGTTGGGAGGAGCTCCAGTCTCGGCTCTCACAGGCTGAGCTTGAGATTGAGGAACGCCCCTCACCATCACGTGGTCCTCGGGCGCTCCCCAGTTTTTTGCTCAGCCTCGTGGCAGTCAGGCTGTTTTTCTCTTGCTCCGGTCGTTCAGCATTTTAGGTTTTTTTCTCATCGTTTCTTCGTGGGCCATTCCAGCAGGCAGCGAAACGAGCGCTTTGAGCGCTGCCCCCCCCCCACTTCGTTTGCCGCCTATTCGCTCCGCGCGAGGCCGCTTCGTTTCCTCCTGCCTCTCTTCGCTGTAGCTGCCGTTTCCCACCCGCGAACGCCATTTAACCCAGGGAATTGCTTCCCTGTTTCTCCCAAAGGATTGATTTCTCTCTTTTTTCTTGGGAGTTTACCGCCGCTGGGGCTGCCTCCGTTACTTGCGGCCTCCATTTTGGGGCCCCCTGTGGCGTCCGCCATCTTGGGTGTGCCCAGGAACAGCCGCCATCTTGTGAGTGGCCGCATGGCCGTCCGCCATTACCAGAGGCCCTTTTACAGGCCGCAGCCTTAACCGATCATTAGGCAGCCTGGGACTCCTACATCTCAGCCTGTCTTTTCATTATACTGACAGGCCTCCTGTGGAAATAAGGGTCTGTTGACTCTGCAGCTCCCCCCAGCAGGCGAGGTAGCAGCTCTGCCACCACCCCCCTTCCCCGGTCCGTCCGGCAGGGGTAGCTGCCTGGCGTTCACCTTCTGGCTGATTGGTTTCTGGGCCAGGCCCTGATTAGTACCAAACCTCTATTTTAAACAATTTTTTGACTAAAAGGGGGGCGCGAAACGTGCGCTGGGATTCCCGGCCTCTACGTAGGCCGCATCCAGACCTCTTTTCAGCTTGCATTACTTCCTTCTGGCCTGTGGCCCCAGGGTTGTCCGTCATCGCGAGAGGCCTACCAGTAGGCCGCATTGTTTCCTTGATTTCTGGGCAGATCCAAAGACTGCTCAAATCCTTGCTGGTACCTTGCAATCCTGCCTTGGTACTCCTCTAGACACAAGAATCTCTGGCTCCATAGTCTCTCCCCAGCAAGGGAGTTAGCTGCTTGCCATTCCCCGTCCCCGGTTCGCCCGGCAGGGGCAGCTTGGCGTTGGTTCTGGCTGATTGGCCCCTGGGCTAGGTCCTACTTCTCAACAACGTTGCAGAACACCTCTGTTGCCTTTGACAAAAGGGGGGTGCGATACGAGCACTGGGAGTTCCAGCCTCTGCTTAGGCCGTATCCAGACCCGTTAACCGCCTCGCATTAATCAGAAATTTTTTTCCCTTTTTCTCTCCTTTCCAGATGGCAGACAACAGTACCTCCCGTGGCACTTCCCTGAAGGCCAAGGCTAAATCCCACCACCTGCGCAAACAGGCACAGGAACCATCCAAAGCCTCCCAAAGGGATGCCCTCAGGCGACACAGGGCCCTTGAAAGGGAGATTGACAGACGCTCTAAAGAGTCAAGCTCTGTGCCCCTGGACCCTTCCACTCCATCAACCTCCACCCATCCTCCTCTCCCCTCCTCTCCTGCTTCTGCTTCTTCCTCCTCACCTGAGGCCACCTTACCCACCACTGCCGTAGGGCTGCGCCCGGAGGAGGTTCACCCACCCCCCATGGCGGAAATACCCGAAAACCTGATGCAAGCTATGGAGCTGGCCATCCGGCAAAGGATAGCGCAACAGATGCAGCAGCTGGCCGGTCTGGCTCCTCGGCCTGCGGCCCCCGAGGCTCTAGGATCAGCGACTTCGCATGGTCAGGCAGCTCCCCAAGGGGACTTGACCTTACCTTTGGAGATGGAGGGGATGGAGGCCCAGGAACCCGGGGACTCTACCCTCTTTGGGGACGAGCAGGACCTCGAAATGGGGTCCCTCATAGACAGTGAACTCTTCTCGGGAACAGGCCCCCTAGAGGGGGACATGTCGGAGGACGAGGGCCTCTCTCCAGGCCAGCCCGCGTTTTTGGGGCTCTTCAAACCGCACCTATTTAGGTCCCTCCTGTTCAAGGCCAGGAATACCTCGGGCCTGAACCCCCCTCCCCCAACCAATCCAGTGGCGGCGGGGGTTCCTCCCGACTCTATTTTTCTCCCAGCCTGTGGTGGAAACCGAAGTGATTCCTGTCCCGCCCATATTCTCTGACATGGTCTCTAGGCAGTTGGCTTCCTCGGGGCCCCCTCCCCCTCCCAATGCCCAGGACAAGTGGTTTTTTAATCTGGAACCGCAGTTCTCCACCTTGCTCGATCCCCTCCCCGTGGACGAGCCCGTGGTAGGTCTGGCTTCCCGCTCTACTCCCAGCGAGTCACTCGAGGCTCTCCAGCCCGAGGACAAGCGAGCTGAACTGGCCCTGTGCCGCGCTCACCTCTCTGACGCCTGGGCAGTCAGGGCTTCCACTGCCGCGTCCTTTTTCACCAGGTCTTCCATCAAGTGGCTCCAGCAGCTCAAGCAGCATGTTCCCGCAGCCAATCTCAGGGCGTACCAGGACATTGCTAAGATCCTGGCCGCGGCCGAGTTTTCGGCAGACGCCACCTTCCAGGCTGCAAAATTCTCCACCAGGGCTATTTCGTCCCAGGTCACCGCCCGTCGTCTACTCTGGCTCCGCCACTGGCAAGCGGACGTAAAAAACAAGGCTAAGCTAGCATCAGCCCCCATCTCTGGGGGAAAGCTATTTGGACCGGTTCTCGATCCATTCCTGGCCGAGACCCGGAACAAGCGCAAGTACCTCCCTTCCCTTTCTAGGAGGTCTGACTTCAGAGGTTCCTCTCCCTCTTCTCGCCAGGGTTCTTCCCGTTCCTCCTCCTCTTCAAGGTACTACCAATCCTCTCCCTACAGGCCTCCCTACCGATCGGAATCGGACAGGCCCGGAGGCACCTTTTCCAGGAAGCCCTCCCGGGGATCCGGGAGAGGTTCGTTCCGTCGTTCCCGATAATGCAGTCGTCCCCAGGCGGCTGCCCTTTAAAAAAAAAAAAAAACAGGAGGAAGGAGAGCGGGAAAGCCCTTTAACCCCTGCTTGGCACAGGCTCCTATCCCGGAGCACTCTTGCCCTCCTCACCCTGCCCCAGGGCAACTGGCCGGCAACACTTCTACCCCTATCCCATGTTAGCTGGGGTTCCTTTTTTTGCGCTCCCGGTCCTCTCACGGACCTCTAGCCCTCTCTACAACCTTATTCCCAGCCAAGGCGGCCCTCGGCCAGCTGGGACCTTGGCCAGGTCGTCCACCCCGCCGTTGGGCGGAACCGAACCTGGCTCCCACCAGGACAGGCCGCAGTTCGGGAACTCGCTATGTCCAGGCAATTGGTTCTCCGGGGCCACCCTGATCCCAGCAGAGGGGCCCCTCCTCCTCTCCCGGGTCATGGAGGTAGCCCATTGCCGGGTCCCCCCGGTCTCTGGTTTTAGGGCACCTCCGTGCCTCCCCTCCACCACTCTGGCCTAGAGTTCTCCCAGGGGAATTCCCAACAAGGGTCTATCTCATAATTCCCCAGGGCGCCATATCGCTATCCTCGCTACGGTGGCTCCCCGGTCACTGAGGGCCTCTCCCCTCGACCCCGGCCAGGTCTCCCCCAGGGAAGATCCCCTCCCTTGCCCCTGCCCGGGCTCCTCGACCCGGGTCCCTATCAGGGTCTGGGCCGATCTGCCTAGTCTCTTCGCTTCACGGTCCCAGTGAGCATCTGCTGGCTTCCCCGGTGGGATTGCCTTCTGGACAGCTTCGCCTTCCCTTTAGGTCCTCTTGTTGAGGCATTCCAATCTCCAGGGGGTTCTCCTGTCGGGCAGGCTTCCGGCGGGTCATCAGGGTTCCGGGAGAGGTTCTGTACCAGACAGGGGCCCACCCACAGGACTAGCCAAGCTTTGGTATGTCCCAACCTGGATGCTCGAGACAGCTCTATGGAAAAGGGGCGTTGGTTCTTACCTGATACGCTTCTTTTCGTAGAGCTGTCGAGAGCGTCCAGCCCCACCCGTAGGCCGTCTGGTGGGAAACCTTGCTGTTCGACCGAGCGAACTAATATTTTTTTCCTGAGTGTGATGAGAACAGGACCTTCCTTCTCGTCCTCGCAAAAACTGGGGAGCGCCCGAGGACCACGTGATGGTGAGGGGCGTTCCTCAATCTCAAGCTCAGCCTGTGAGAGCCGAGACTGGAGCTCCTCCCAACCTGGACGCTCTCGACAGCTCTACGAAAAGAAGCGTATCAGGTAAGAACCAACGCCCCGTTTCTTAGCCGAGGGAGTCAGCATTGTCCAAAGACATTGCTCTGGTCATGTAGCCAACATGACTATATGCCAAGGTGCATAGAACACTATTTCTTTCCCACCAAAGTGGTACCTATTTATCTACTCACATTTGTATGCTTTTGAACTGCTTGGTGGGCAGAAGCTGGAGCAACTAATGGGAGCTCAACCCATTCCTCAGCACTTGGGTCTCAAACCAAGCTGTTAGCTTTCCAGCATTTTTAACTACTGAGCCGCTGTGTCCCTCTTATGCAGGAATACAACTTTATACTTATTAGTTTTACTTATACACACACACACACATCAATTGTTTATATTTGTTTTCTTCTTCCAGAAATACATTGGGGAGGCGAGAGGAAATATGAATGTAACATCTGAATTTAATCAGAAGGTTTTTGCTTTTCTTTAAAGCAGAAATGAAACTATTATTTCTTAATATAACTTTAGCGTTTCAAAAGTAATGGCGTTTTCATTCATAAAGCACAGGTGGTAGCTGCAAATGGATTTCAGAAATACTCTGGTAGTTTATCAATATGTTATGTCCAGCTTGTTATGTGTCAGATTTAGTTCAATTTTCCTCGCCTTTTATTGTTTTTCCAACAAATAACCCTGAAAACCAAAATATAGAATGACTTACATCAGCTTCAATTTTCTACTTGTCTTGGATACAGGAATATTCTCAGCAAAGTACAGGTGATCCTCGACTTACCATAACAAGTGAGCCCAAAATTTATGTTGCTAAATGAGACAGTTGTTAAGTAAATTTGCCCCATTGTACAATCTTTCTTGCCACAATTGTTAAGTGAATCATTGTAGTTGTTAGGTTAGTAACATGCTTATTAAGTGAATCTGGCTTCCCCATTGACTTTGCTTTTCAGAAGATCGCAAAACTTTATCGCATGACCCTAGGATACTACAACCGTGATAACTATGACTCATCTGCCAAGCATCTGAATATTGATCATGTGAGCATGGGGATGCTGTGACAGTTGTGTGAAAAGGGGCGTTGGTTCTTACCTGATACGCTTCTTTTCGTGGAGCTGCGGAGAGCGTCCAGGTTGGGAGGTGCTTCAGTCTCGGCTCCTACAGGCTGAGCTTGAAATTGAGGAACGCCTCTCACCATCACGTGGTCCTCCGGCGTCCCAGTTTTGCGAAGACGAGAAAGGAAGGCCCTGTACTCATACTAACTAAAGAACGTTAATGTGCTTGGCTGAACGGCGAGGTTCCCCACCAGACGGATTAACGGGTGGGGCTGGACGCTCTCCGCAGCTCCACGAAAAGAAGCGTATCAGGTAAGAACCAACGCCCCTTTTCCATGGAGCTGCTCCGAGCGTCCAGGTTGGGACATACCAGAGCTTGGCTAGTCCTGCGGGTGGGTTCCCGTCTGGGGTGGAACCTCTTCTGGAACTTCGATAACATGCTGAAGGACACGCCTGCCAAAGGAAGCCTCAGCGGATGCAAATATATCAATCTTATAGTGCTTGATAAAGGGAGAGGGGGATGCCCAGGTGGCAGCCCTACAGATGTCTAGTATGGAGGCTTGCGTGGCCCATGCGGCAGAGGTAGCCGCACTTCTGGTGGAATGGGCGGTGATGCCCATTGGAGCTGGATGGGACTGAGCCTGGTAGGATTTGGCGATAGCGGCCCTAATCCATCGGCCCACAGTTGAGGACGTCACCTTGTGACCAAGAGAAGCAGGTTGGAAGGACACAAATAAGGCCTCTGACTTGCGAAAGGGCTGGGTGCGTGTGATATACACCCTCAAGGAGCGTCTTACGTCAAGAGAGTGCCACAGTCTCTCCTTCTCGTGAGAGGGATTGGGGCAAAAATCAGGAAGTATGAGCTCCTGATTTCTGTGAAATGCCGAGTTTACTTTAGGGAGGAAGGTGGGGTCGGGACGGAGGACGACTCTGTCAGAGTGAAAAGTACAAAGATCCTGTCTAATAGAAAGGGCCGCCAACTCCGAAATCCAACGGGCGGATGTGATGGCCACGAGAAAGACGGTCTTGAAGGTGAGGAGCTGTAAGGGAATCTCCCTTATGGGTTCAAAGGGGGGCTTGGTAAGGGCGACCAGAACCTTGTTGAGGTCCCAGGTCGGAAAACGGTGTATGGTTGGGGGGCGGAGATTGGAAGCTCCCCTAAGAAAGGTCTTGACAAGGGGGTGATGGGAGATGGATTCCCCAGCGTCTGAGGGAACAACAGTTGCGAGGGCAGCAACCTGGCGTCTCAGGGTATTGGTAGAGAGACCCTTGTCGAGACCCCCCTGGAGGAAATCAAGGATTTGGGGTATGGAAGGAGAAAGAGGATTAATTTGAAGTTTGAGGGCCCAAGAACGAAAAGCGGCCCATGTGGCATTGTATATGCGGTTGGTCGAGGATCGTCTGGCTGCCAGGATGGTGTCTATGGCCTGGTGAGAAATTCCCTGAGCCCTTAGGCAGCTCCGCTCAACCTCCAAACGGCTAACTGGAGCCATTGGGGTTTGGGATGAAGTAGAGGGCCCTGAGACAGGGAGATCCTGTCTGGGGGGATCCTCCAGGGAGGAGCCACCGAGAGGTTGCAGAGGTCCGCAAACCAAGGGCGTCTGGGCCAATAGGGAGCTACTAGAAGGATCTCTGCCTGCTCCAGGATCAACTTGTGGATCACCCTGGGGATGATGGATAGGGGGAATGCATAAAGGAGCCCTGGGGGCCAAGGGCAACGGAGGGCATTGTGGTTCTCTGCCCGGGAGAGGGGTATCTTGAAATGAACCTCGGTAGTTGGGCGTTCAGAGGGGAAGCGAAGAGATCCACCAAGGGGGGCCCGAAAATGGAGGCTGCTTCCCTGAAGAGAGAAGGGTGTAGGCTCCATTCCGCTTGGTCTATAGTGGCTCTGCTGAGCCAGTCCGCTTGAATGTTGAGGGCCCCTGATATATGATCTGCCCTGATGGAGGCCAGATTTGATTCCGCCCACCTGCAAAGGCGCTCGGCTTCTCTCATGAGACTTGCTGACTGAGTGCCCCCCTGCCTGTTGATGTGGGCCTTTGCAGTGATGTTGTCCGTGAGGACCAGGATATGACGACCGCGTACCTGGGGTAGGAAGCTGCGAAGCGCCAGGAGAACAGCGTGAAGCTCCAGCCAGTTTATGGAGCAGAGTTGCTCTGTTGGTGACCATTTGCCCTGTGACGATGTGGAGAGGACGTGAGCTCCCCAACCGAGTAGGCTCGCGTCTGTGGTGACGGATAGCCTGTCGGGCTCTTTGAAGTAATGACCTTTGTTTATGGCCGGCCTGGTCCACCAAAGGAGGGACGTAAGAACTCTCGGAGGAACTCTGACCCGAAGTCGCGAGTTGCTCCTTCCGGAACGTTGATACGGCAGTAGAAACCATTGTAGAGACCTGGAATGGAAACGGGCCCAGGGAATGATAGATATGCATGAAATAAGCTTCCCCAGCAACTTAGACAATTCTAAGAGAGAAACAGTTCCTGCCCTCCTGACCTCCTTAATTGATTGTTGGATGCTAAGCCACCTGTCTGGGGACAGGAAAACTAGTTCCCGGTTGGTGTCAATCACTGCCCCCAGGTGAGTAAGTTGGGTAGAGGGGGAAAGGTGACTTTTCCTCCAGTTGATAATGAACCCGTGGTTTTGCAGGGTATTAAGGGTGAGTTTGGTATCTCTTAGGGCGAGAGCTCTAGAAGATGAGAGGATGAGGATATCGTCCAGATAACAGTGGAGTCGGACGGGGAAGGAACGCAGGTGAGCGGCAAGGGCCGCCAAAACCTTCGTGAACACCCTGGGAGCGGAGGACAGACCAAAGGGAAGCGCGACATACTGGAAATGTTGTCTATTATAGGCAAAACGTAGAAACCTGTAGTGGGAGGGACGAATAGCAATATGCAAGTATGCCTCGGAAAGGTCAATTGAGGAGAGCCAGTCCCCTCGCCGGGTTCCCATAAGTATCAACTGCAAAGTGTGCATCTTAAATTTGCGGGGGGCAATGTAGCGATTTAGTCTTTTAAGGTCTAGGATCGCCCTCCAACCCCCCGAACTCTTGGGCACTACAAACAGGTGGGAGTAGAAGCCACGCCCCCGTTCAGAGGAGGGAACGGGCTGGATGGCCCTTATATCTAGGAGGTGGTGAATGGCGGCCTCCATGAGGGCCCGTTTTGCAGGGTTCCTGGAAGGGGGAAGACATAAAGAATTCGGGGGAGGAGTGGAACTCGAGTGCCAGTCCGAGACGAACCGTATCTCTGACCCATGCGTCAGTAGTGATGGCCTCCCATTGGTGAGCAAAATGCTTGAGGCGGCCGCCTATGGGAAGGTTTGCCCTAGCGAGATCGACGGAAAGGTCGGTTTCCGGATCCCCGGAAAGGCCTCTTGAAGGAACCTCGTCTGGACCTGTCAGACGAGTCTGACCGGACCTGCGAGGAGGGGGTTCTGTAGGGAGGTTGGGAGAATCTGGAGGGACGAAAGGAGCCTCAACGAGGGGAGGGGGAGGGGCCTCTGGGGTCGGGCCTCCGAAAAAGAGAGGGGAGGTACGTGCGTTTGTTCCGAGTCTCGGCCAGAAAGGGATCGATGGCCGGTCCAAAAAGTTTCCCCCCAGAGATGGGGGCTGAGGCCAGCTTGGCCTTGTTTTTGACATCCGCTTGCCAGTGGCGGAGCCAGAGCAAGCGGCGGGCGGTGACTTGGGAGGAAATGGCCTTGGTGGAGAACTTGGCGGCTTGAAAGGTGGCATCCGCCGAAAATTCAGCCGCGGCCATAAGTTTGGCGATGTCCTGTTGGGCTCTGAGGTTGGCCGCAGGGACATGTTGTTTGAGTTGTTGGAGCCATTTAATCGAGGACCTAATGAAGAAAGAAGCAGCAGTGGATGCCCTGACTGCCCAGGCGTCGGAATGATGAGCGCGGCGTAGGGCCAGCTCGGCTCGTTTGTCCTCGGGCTTGAGGGCCTCGAGAGCGTCGCTAGGGTAGACCGGGAAGCTAGTCCTACAATGGGCTCGTCCACAGTGGGGGGGATCTAGCAAAAGAGTGAACTGCGGGTCAAGATTGAAGAAACGTTTATCCTGGGCAGAGGGAGGGGGGGAGGCCCTGAGGAGGCTAGCTGCCTGGAGACCATGTCCGAGAAGATAGGTGGGACGGGGACCACATCAGTCTCCACCATGGGCTGGGAAAAGATAGAGTCGAGGGGTTCCCCCGAAGCCGCTGGTTGGGAAGGAGTGGGGGAGGTCAGGCCGGAGGTATTCTTGGCCTTAAATAGAATGGACCTAAACAGGTGCGCCTTGAACAAGCCCACGAAGGCGGGTTGGTCCGGAGTGAGGCCCTCGTCCTCCGACATGTCCCCCTCCAGTGGGTCTGCTCCCGAGAAGGGCTCACTGCCAGAAATGGACCCCATGTCTAGGTCCTCGCCTTCCCCAAATTGGGTAGGATCCCCGAGCTCCTGAGTTTCTATCTCCTCCTCCAAAGACAGGGGGAAATTCCCGTGGGATGCTACCTGCCCATGCGAGGCCTCGGATCCGGAGAATGAGTGAACGGAAGGTGCCTGCGCTTCAGAGGTCGCGGGCCGTGGAGCCGGACCGGCTATGTGCTGGAGCTCTTGCGTTATGCTTTGTCGGATGGCCAACTCCATCCACTGCCTGAGATTCTCCGGGATTTCCAGCACGGGAAGTGGGTGAGGCTCCTCTGGGCGTAGACCTGCAGCGGTGGGAGTAAATGTGGCCTCAGGGGCCTGTCTAGGCTGAGAGTGAGAGGAGGGTGCCGGGGAGGAGGGGAGGGGGGTTGGGTGGAGGTTGAGGGAGTAGGGGCGGAAGGAGCCAGAGGTACGGAGCCTAACTCTCTGGACCGCCTGTCGATCTCCTTCTCAAGTGCCCTGTGTCGCCTGAGGGCATCTCTCTGGGAGGCTTTAGAGGCTTCCTGGGTCTGTTTACGCAGGTGATGAGTCTGCCATCTGAAGGAGCAAAAAGAGGAATTTTGGGTTAGTATTAGACGGTTGGCATGTCTGGATGTGGCCTACGGAAGGCCAGGAATCCTAGCAACTGTTTCACGCGCCCCCATTTGATCAAAAATTTTTTAGTGAACTGCTATCGAGTTGAGGGCCTGGCCCGTGAAGTCAATCAGCCAAAAGGTGAACGCCAAGCAGCTACCCTCTCCGGACGGACCGGGTGGGGGGATTGCTATGCTGCTACCTCGCCTGCTGGGTAGGCTGCGAAGCCAACGGACCCTTGAAGCTCTGTAAGCCTTGAGAGGCCTGGAAAAAACGAGCAGTAGTCTAGGTAGTCCCAGGGGCTGCCTAGAGTCTCAATTACCTGCAGCCTGTAACAGAGTGCCTCAGACAAGAAAGGTAGGCCAGAAAGCCACGTTCAAAATGGCGTCGCTGTCTGAAGCCACATTCAAAATGGCGGACGCCATGCGGTGAAGCCACATTCAAAATGGCGTCGCTGTCTGAAGCCACATTCAAAATGGCGGACACCATGCTGAGGCCACCTTCAAAATGGCGGACGCCATGCGGAGCCCCAAAATGGCGGCCGCAAACAATCTGAGCTAAACCCAGCGGCGGAACTCTCCTAATGAAGGAAGAGGCAGGGGAGCAGTTTCCCTGAGCTAAAGGCGTTCGTGGGGGGGAAACAGTGAGAAGAGAAAGTCAAGGCAGGCAAGGAACGATGCGTTTTCGCCGGGGCGAAGGAACGACGAGCGAAGGAGGGGTGGGGGTGGGGGGGTGGCATTCGGAACGCTAGCCTCTGCCCCTGAAATACGCGATAAAGCTCTCCCCCTTGTATCAGGGTACTCCCTTGAGAGTGCAAACCTCAATTTTCCTGCGCTGGTGAAGAGAGGGTCCAATAGAATGAGTAGAAAAACCGATCAGCCAAGGAGCTAAGGAGCGAACAGCCTGACTGCCACGAGGCTGAGCTAAAAACTGGGACACCGGAGGACCACGTGATGGTGAGAGGCGTTCCTCAATTTCAAGCTCAGCCTGTAGGAGCCGAGACTGAAGCACCTCCCAACCTGGACGCTCGGAGCAGCTCCATGGAAAAATGGTCATAAGTCACTTTTTTCGGTGCCATTTTAACTTTGAACAGTCACTAAATGAACTGATGTAAGTCAAGGACTATATGTACAATGATAAAAGAATGAGGAGAGGAGTGTGGCAAAATCACAATGTGAAATTCAGTTTTTTGTACTGGCATTTCAATGTTGGATGAAAGCACTGAATCAAGGTTTTTGCAATGTTATATCATGACATATTTTGTCGTTTGTCCTTCTGATCCCCCTTAAAACACTTTATGTTTTAGACAAATAGATAAAGCAAGATATATTTTTAAAAAATAAATTAGGATTCCCTAAATAAATGATCATAACAGAGAGAAATCATTACTATAAGACCTTCTCTTTCGCTCATTTAAGTTAAAATGCCAATGTAATATTTTAATCTAGGAAACAAAAATATAAACAAAAATTTAGCAGGAATGAACAGAAAATCATCCCCAATGTATAAATGTCAGAATACATTGTTTAAATATTCTGTTCTTTATTAATTTCTAAACCATAAAGAAAAAATGGATTTAAAAAAATGCTAGTTTTAGTTGATTAGATACTGTGAAATAAGATATATCAACTTGACATCTTCCCTATATTTAGTTCATTGGAAATGATTCTTTGTTGAATCTAAACCATTTGGGTGAAAGGCTATTTTTTGTTTTGCAAATGTGTATTCCACTTCAGTGAACTCAAAAGAGCTTTTTAAAAAATGAATAAATGACATTACGCAGGTTAATAAAATTAAGAAATTAATAGTACAACTAATGGAAGTCAAGCTCAATCAACTCCTGCTGATTTTATCCATGTAATTTTCTTTATAACAGTGTGATGAAAATGATTTGTTACTGCCTTTTTCTTTTTTCTTTTCTCACTTTCTCTTTCCAGGGGCTTAGTTATCTTGTAACAAAGTTTCAGCTACAATGTATCTTTTTCAAGCCTTGTTAAAATTCCACTATTGATTTTTTTTAAGTTCCAGGTGGTGTCCTACATTTTCCAGATTCCACCCTCTTTTTTCCTTTTTCCCTCTGCTGTTTTTTTCTTTTTTTAAAGAAAATTTTTAAATTATCCAAGAATCTTTATCCCTTTGACACTTTATTTTCAGCTAAAAATAGCCTATTAATGTCAAAGTGGATTAGCATCTATTTCTTATTCGAATCTCTTCTTAATGTTCCAATTAAAACTGTCAATGTGAGAAGAAAAAAAGCCAATTCCGTTTCCTTTCCCTTTCTCTTTCGCCACTTAAAAACTTTTTTAGGAATAGTATTAGTCTTTCAAATTCAGGTTCCAGGAACCTTAAATAGATGTTCTCCATTCAACCTGGTCAGTCAAACTTTCTCCTTTAAAACTTCCTCCTGTACAATCTTGTCTGGTTGGGGTTCTTCTTTGAGATGCCATTTCTGACCACCGCTGCAACCGCCTTTGGGAAAGGGAGTAATGGCCAGCCGAGGAGGAGAGATGCAGCTCTCCTCAACCCTGCTGACGGCTCCCCCTTCTTCACCACCTCTACGGGGTGGCTTCAGCCCCGAATCTGGGTGGCTCGGGGCGCCCCAGCAGCGAGCACGGATCAAAATCGTGCACGATCGCAATTTCGGTTCATCGCCAAAGAAGCCCAAACCAGAAGTCCACAATGATTTACTCTGAAGTGTTGAGATTTTCTAGGGTGTCCTATGGAAATACCAAGAAGATCTGATGCTACTGAGCTTTCTGCAACTTACCAGAGATCAGCTAGAGCAGGAGTGTCAAATTTGGTTTCATTGAGGGCTGCATCAGGGTTGTGTTTGACCTTGGGAGGCCAGGGTAGGAATGGCCAGGATGGGTGTGACCAGCTCAACGTCACTCGTGTCACTCGTGCCTGTGGTGGCCTGAGACCTTTGCCAATGAAAACGGGCTCCTGAGCTCTGTTTTTGGCTGCAACGGCCTTCTGCAACCCTCTACCAGCGAAAATGGAGCTTGGGAGAGCTGCCCACAGGCCTCCTGAGCTCCATTTCCACTTGCAGAGGCACCACAGACCAGTCCTTCTCTGTTTCCAGGGTGGTCCTATGGGCCAGATGGAAGCACCCCATTGGTCGGATTCAGCCCCAAGGCTTTGAGTTTGACACCCTTGAGCTAGAGACTGCTACCTATCTAAGAGCAATAGTAAAACAAAGCATTCCAATAATCAAATGGTTTTTTAAATTTTTTTTAACTTATTTATTAAATTTGTACACACCCGTCTTACTTAAGTGACTGAAGTACACAGGCAGGAGCTGAAATCCTTTGGCAGGCAGCTCTTTCAGCCTCTCTCAGAGAAGAACCAATTTCAGAAACTAAAATCCAGAGAGCAGAGAAGCAACGTGTTATGGAAAGGTGCACACATTGCCTTCCAAAGGTGGGACAGGCCCATGATACGTTGTATATGTTTCCCTGCTCAGGAGCTGAAAATCCTGCTGGGATTTTGGCAGAGAGTATTTCCAGCACCTAAGCAGAACCTCCCAGGGTCTCCTCTACCCCCTGAAGTAGTCCACATTCCATATCTGGGACTTGTATGCTTAAATGACCCATGAGATTGCCAAACAGAATAACCAACAATGCCAGGATTGCAGTCACTGAATGAAGCATTCGCATAGTTATCTTGCTTACTGACTGCTTCACTCAATGACCAAGATTTTGGTCCCTCAGTAAAACACTGAAAAAGGGACAATGAATTCTCCTTTCAATAAATCTTGTTTATTCTCAGTTTTGAAGAAGACCTTGCTTTAGAAATCTGAGCAAACCAAGACATTACCTTGAATAAATACACACACCGTAGAGGCAACCAAAGACCATTTCTAGAAATAGGAAATGAAGAAGAGGATAGGGAAGAAGCCACTCTAGGTAGCTGATAACTGAGGCAGACTCCATTAACTAATTCACTAGAATCATAAAACAGCCAATACTGTGTGACTGCACATTTAAAATGTGGAATATCAAATTTGGAAAGATGTGAATGAAAAAATACTTCTGATTTCTATCACTTATTTTCTGCAGCTGCAGGCATGCCCAACTGATGCAAGGCACAGCCTTCTTACTAAAATGGGCGTTGGTCTTACCTGACACGCCATTTCTAGTCGAGCTGCGAGGATCATCCAGAGAGTGGGAGGTGCTCCAGTCTGCGTCTGTGTAGGCTGGACTTAATCATTAGGGAACGCTCCGCCCTCTGTCACATGGTCCCTTGTAGCCTCCCAGTTTATGCGAAGTCGAGAGAGGAGGAAGTCATCTAACTCTCATCTAACTAGACCTAAAGTATCATTGGCTGAAACAAGGTT
This sequence comes from Pseudonaja textilis, assembly GCF_049901715.1. Lineage (NCBI taxonomy): Eukaryota > Metazoa > Chordata > Lepidosauria > Squamata > Elapidae > Pseudonaja > Pseudonaja textilis. The sequence goes on from NC_141991.1 coordinate 174,312,826, forward strand.
CCCCCAGACGGAAAAAAATTAAAAAGGGTGGGGCTGGATGATCCTCGCAGCTCGACTAGAAATGGCGTGTCAGGTAAGACCAACGCCCATTCTCCCTCGAGCTGCTTGGATCATCCAGAGAGTGGGACATACCAAAGCTTGGCTGTCCTACGAGAGGGAATCCGTCTGGGGTGGAAGCTCCCCTGGGTCCTTGATGACCCGCTGGAGGACTCGTCTACCAAACGAGGCCTCAGCCGACGCAAAGATGTCAATCTTATAGTGCCTAATGAAAGGGGAGGGGGAAGCCCAAGTGGCGGCCCGACAGATGTCTGAGATTGGAGCCTGGGTGGCCCAGGCCGCAGAGGTGGCCGCACTCCTGGTGGAATGCGCCGTAATCCCACTGGGAACTGGCAAGGCCTGAGACGAATAAGCCTTGGCGATGGTGGCTCTGATCCATCGCCCGATGGTGGAAGGGGACACCTTGTGGCCTAAGGACTTGGGCTGGAAGGAGAGAAATAAAGACTCTGACCTTCTAAAGGGTTGCGTGCGGTTAATGTATATGCGGAGGGCCCGCCTGACATCTAGGGTGTGCCATTGTTTCTCCCTTTCCCGCGAAGGATGGGGACAAAAGTTCGGGAGTGTAAGCTCCTGAGCCCTGTGGAAGGCTGAATTGACCTTGGGCAAGAAGGTCGGGTCGGGGCGTAGAACCACCCGATCGGAATGGAAGATACAGAGGTCCTTTCTCACTGAAAGGGCAGCAATCTCCGAAATTCAGCGAGCCGAGGTAATTGCCACCAGGAATACTACCTTAAAGGTCAAAATTTAGAGAGAGGATTCTCTAATGGGTTCGAAAGGCGGTTTGGTGAGGGCCACCAGGACCTTGTTAAGGTCCCAAGTGGGGTACCGGTGCACAACAGGGGGACGGAGGATAGTAGCCCCCCTTAGGAAGGCCCTGATACAGGGATGGTGAGAGAGGGGACCCAGATTGTCGCCGGAGATGACAGTTGAGAGGGCCGCTACCTGGCGTCTCAGGTTATTAGGTGAGAGACCTTTTTTGAGCCCATCCTGGAGAAAATTCAAAATCTGGGCCACCGAAGGCGAGAGCGGGTTGACCATGGATGAATGGCACCACCTGCAGAAGCTGACCCAGGTGGCATCGTATATCCGATTGGTTGAAGGCCGTCTGGCGGCCAGGATCGTGTTAATGACCTGGTCAGATAAATTCTCCTTCCTCAACTTTTCCCGCTCAACCTCCACACGGTTAGTTGGAGTCATTGGGGCTCCGGATGTCGAATGGGCCCCTGAGACAGGGAGATCCTGTCCGGAGGGATTCTCCACGGGGGAGACACCGAGAGGTTGCGGAGGTCTGCAAACCATGGTCACCTGGGCCAATAGGGGGCCACCAAAATCAGATCTGCCTTCTCCTGGATCAGTTTCTGAATGACCCTGAGAAGCAAAGCTAACGGGGGGAAGGCGTACAGGAGTCCGGGGGGCCACGGACAGCGAAGTGCGTCATGGTTCTCGGCCCCGGGGGAAGGGAATCTGGAGAAGAACCAAGGGAGCTGGGAGTTGCAGGGGGATGCAAAGAGGTCCACTAACGGGAGACCGAAGATCATGGTCGCCTCCCTGAAAAGGGATGGATGAATGCGCCACTCGGACTGGTCCACGGTGGCCCTGCTTAACCAGTCCGCTCGGGTGTTTGAGGCCCCCGAAATGTGTTCTGCTTTGATCGAGAGGAGGTGACGCTCTGCCCAACGGCAGAGTCTCTCGGCCTCTCTCATCAACCGAATAGACTGGGTCCCACCTTGCCTGTTGACATGGGCCTTGGCGGTAACGTTGTCCGTGAGAATAAGGACGTGCCGCCCGCATACCTGAGGCAGGAAGTGGCGGAGGACCAGGTGGATGGCGTGGAGCTCCAGCCAGTTTATGCTGCAGGCCCGCTCTGCATGGGACCATTTGCCCTGTGTTGTAAGGGACTGGAAGTGAGCGCCCCAGCCGCTCAGGCTGGCGTCTGTGGTGATGATGAGACGCTGGGGATCTTTGAAGAGATGACCCCTGTTGATGGCAGGGTTGGTCCACCAGAGGAGAGACGAGAGGACCTTTGGAGGTACCTTGATGGAGGATTTTGAGTTGCTTCTGCCGGACCTTTGAAACGGAAGCAGGAGCCACTGCAGGGACCTGGTATGAAGACAGGCCCAAGGAATAATAGAGATGCATGAAAGCATTTTTCCCAGTAATTTAGATAAATCTAACAGAGAAGCCCTCTTTGATCGGCGAATAACCTGAATTGAATTTCGAATACTCTGAAGCCTTTCCAGGGAAAGGAACACTTTTTCCTGCACCGTGTCAATGATGGCCCCCAAGTGGGCAATTCGGGTAGAAGGGACCAGTTGGCTCTTTTTGGTTGACCAGGAAACCATGGGCGTGGAGGGCGGAGAGAGTAGTCTTGGTGTCCCGCTCTGCTTGGGATTGTGAATGGGACAGGATGAGGATATCATCCAGATAGCAGTGGAGACGGACCGGGCAGTCCCTTAAGCGAGCTGCCAGGACCGCGAGGATCTTAGTGAAAACTCTGGGAGTGGAGGCTAACCCAAAGGGAAGGGACACATACTGAAAATGGTGGTGATTGTAACAGAATCTAAGGAATTTAGAGTGTGAAGGCCGAATTGGGATGTGGAGGTATGCCTCAGAGAGGTCTATAGAAGATAGCCAATCTCCTTGCCTGGTACCCTGCAAAATGGATCGGAGGGTGTGCATTTTGAATTTGCGGGGGTTTAGGAAGCGGTTGAGCCGTTTGAGGTCCAGGATAGCCCTCCATCCTCCCGAGGACTTGGGAACCACGAAGAGGTGGGAATAGAAACCCTGCCCTCGCTGAGAGGGGGGAACTGGCTGGATGGCCTGGATGGAGAGTAAGTGATGGATGGCCGCATCCATTAATTTGCGTTTGGAGGGGTCCCTAGAGGAGGGAGATGACATGAAGAACTCGGGAGTTTGAGAGTTGAACTCCAGAGCGAGTCCAAACCTGATGGAGTCCCTGACCCATCTGTCGGAAGTGGTAGAATCCCACAGGTCGGCGAAATGCCTCAGCCGACCACCAATGGGGGGAAAAGGAAAGGATTCATTTGGAGCGCCGGAAGGGTCTCCCCCCGGAACCCCTGAAGGGACGCTTAAATCCTCCGCCCCTCCTATTTCGATCGCTCGGGTCGGAACGATCCTGGGAATATGATGCTCTATACGAGGGAGGTCTCGGGTACCTGGGGGGGAAGGGGGACTGGTAGAAGGACTGGGAGGATCCTCTTTGAAAGGTCTGAGGGGCTCGGGAGTCAGGCCTCCGAAAAAGAGGAGGAAGGAATTTCTTCTTTCCCCTAGTTTCGGCCAAGAGAGGGTCCAGGGTCGGCCCAAAGAGCTTCTCCCCTCTAATGGGGGTGGAGGCCAGCTTGACCCTATTCTTCACGTCCGCCTGCCATGGTTTGAGCCAGAGCAGGCGGCGGGCAGTGACCTGGGACGCTAACGCCCGGGAGGCGAATTTAACCGAATGGTACGTGGCGTCCGCTGAGAACTCTGCCGCCGCTGTGATTTTGGCAATGTCCTGCAGCGCCCGTGTATTGGATGGAGGGATGTGGGCCTTCAGTTGATGGAGCCACCGGACAGAGGACCTGGTAAAGAAGGAGGCTGCAGTGGCCGATCTAATTGCCCAGGCGTCGGCTAGATGAGCCCGCCGCAAGGCCAATTCAGACCTCCTATCCTCGGGTTTGAGGGCCTCCAGTGGGTCACTCGGGGAGGAGAAAGAGGCGAGACCAACAATGGGCTCGTCCACCTCCGGGGTATTGAGGAGGGAGCAGAAACCCGGTTCGAGGTTAAAGAACCTCTTATCCTGTGGGGATGGGGCCGGAGGAGCCCCCGTAAAACCCAGTTGGTTGGAAACCAGATCGTGGAAAATGGGAGGAGCGGGAATCACATCCTCGGCCACCACGGGCTGTTTGAACATTGCATCCTCCGGTTCCTCCCCAGAGGAGTGGGGGACAGGGGGAAGTTGAGTGGCCAGGCCCGAGGTGTTCTTGGCCTTAAACAAGATGGACTTAAACATGTGGGGCTTGAATAACCCCACAAAGGAAGGCTGGACGGGGGTAAGGCCCTCGTCCTCCGACAACTCTGCTTGCATCGGGTCTAAATCTGAAAAGGGTTCCCCATGGAAGGTGGATCCCCATTCAAGGTGCTCCTCCTCCCTGTATTGGTCTAAAATTTCCATTCCCTCCTCCGGTTCCCTTTCTGGAAGAGGGCTGGCCCCCCGGGAGGGTACCTGACCAGGAGCAGGGTCCAGGGCGGGCATGGACCTAGTTGGCACCGGTTCTTGCGCGGGAACCGTCTGAGGAAGGCTTGATCCGGCCATCTGCTGCATGCCTTGAGCTATCTCCTGTTGAATAGCCTGCTCCATCCAAGTTCTCATGTACTCAGGCATCTCGATCGTGGTCCTCCTGTCTCAGGCCAGCGGCCGTGGGAGTGAAGGTTGCTTCAGGCATCCGGCTGGTAGCTGGTCCAGGGTCGTGAGACTCCTGGGATGAGCTGTGCCTGGAGAGAGGGGAACAAACTGGAGGGGGGGGTGCCTGGAAGTAGAAGGGGCGGCTGGGGGTGATGGTTGAGTCACCCTAGAGCGCCTATCGAACTCCCTCTCTAGTGCCTTATGACGCCTTAAGGCGACCCTTTGAGAGGCCTTAGAAGTCTCCTGGGAGGTTTCCTTAGCCTGTCTGCGCACATGATGAGACTTAGATTTCGCCTTCAAAGAATGGCGGGAGTTAGGGTTATCATCTGCCATGGTAAAACAACAGAAGTATCAAAATGAATATATAGAAATATATATATGTGTGTGTGTGTGTGTGTGTGTGTGTGTGTGTGTGTGTGTGTACAGGCGGTTGGCACACCTAGGATACGACCTGGGTAAGGCCGGGTATCCAGAAACTGGCCCGCGCCCCCTTTTGGAATTTGCAATGAATAATCTGAAAATATGACCAAAAAAAAATTTATTTTTTTTTTAAAAACTGCCACAGATATAGACTTTTAATGTACAATTATATCCCACCAGGATAAGGATCCAGGAAAACACACTGCAGCGACAGTGATGGAAGCTAGGTCTCTCTAAGCAAATCTGAGAGAGAAAATATGCCAATTGAATGAGATTGGATTACCCATGTAAGGAAATATGAAGATATTCTGTATTAGACTGAATAACAACCCGGCAGTTGGTAAAAGGAAGAGAAGCCAATCAGCCAAATCAACGCCAGCAATACAAGGCCTCAGGCAGCTTCCCCCCCTCAGGGAGGGAGTGGCTGCTTTTCTAATTCCCCACCCTGAGATCTGCTGCGGAAGCCAACACTTACACCAACCATTAACAGAGTAAAGAGTAAAGAACAGCTTTCTTTTTCCCCTCTGGGAGAAGGAGATAGAGAAATCAGCCCTACTAGGCCTGGGAGCCTAAGCCTAGGGCCAGCAGAACGTCGCAGCAATAGGAGGCCTGCAAAATGTCACCCGGCCATGAGGCAGCACCCAAAATGGCGGCCGCCTGGAAATCGAAAGTGAAAGGCAAAGCGGGCGGCTCAGGGTGGGTGCATCCTGCAAGCCACGAGGGCGAGGATGCTGAAATTGGCGTTAGTGGGGGGAAAACCAGTATAAAAAAGGCTCCAGACCTTAGAAAGGCACCAGGACAGCAAGGCAGGAAAAAAAGAAATAAACAGCAGAGAGGGGGGTGGGGGGGGGGGGGGGTGTTAGCACTAAGTGTTGCTAAGCTGCCCGCCCAGTCCCCTGGGGGTGAAAAACGCACACCCCTAAGTCTCAAGACACCCCCAGATGCGCAGAGGCTAAGGAAATAATAAGCTTAAATCAAACCTGAACTGAAATATTATCCTGCTTGAATCAGCCAAAGAGTGGGAAGCACAATCAAAACACACAGCCTAACTCTGCAAAGGCTGGACATAAACTGGGAGGCTACAAGGGACCATGTGACAGAGGGCGGAGCGTTCCCTAATGATTAAGTCCAGCCTACACAGACGCAGACTGGAGCACCTCCCACTCTCTGGATGATCCGAGCAGCTCGAGGGAGAACTGCCTTGCAAGCAAGCCCCATTTTCATGAGCGTTAGAAGGCTCCTTCTCCAAATTGCACAATTGGGAGAAAGGGCCCTCCAAACAATCACAAGAATGACCCTGTATTCTATCCTTCTTAGCCTAACCTTTATAGCTTTAAGCGATGCTGTTCACTAGCTTTTCAGCCTCTTCCATCTGCATGTGATAATGCTTCAGCCAGGCTCCAGAAACAGTGCTTGGGTCATTTGGAATGCAACTCCCATTTCTGCAGCCTTCTGGAGAGACTGAGCTCTACCCAGTAGGCAGCTCTTCCAACCAACCCCAAGAGATGAAAAGGAGTCCTCTTATCAGGCAATACTAGATTGCAGGTTGCAACCATTGACTTATTGAGGAAGCCAGCAGAAAAGATTGCAAATGGTACGCACATGATCACAGAGCATTTGGCAACTGATGATAGGTGCAAATAATTTGACAAGTGTGCCCCAAAATGTTCTCATGTGACCATGGGGGAAGCGGGGAGGGTCAGCACATTTTAGAATGGCTGGAAGTGGTTTATGGGCTGGAAACAGAGGTGGTATTCATCAGGTTCTGACCAGTTCTGGAGAACCGGGAGTGGAAATTTTGAGTAGTCCAGAGAACTGGTAAATACACCTCTGACTGGCCCCGCCCCCATCTATTCTCTCTCTCCCGTGTCCCAGCTCATCGGCTGGGTCTTCTTTTGTTGCCCTGCACAGGAGAACGGAGCTGGAAAGCAGGTTAGTGGGGTGGGGAGGGAATGGGGTTTTGCAGTAACCTTTCCTGAGGAGTGGGAAGGGAATGGAGATTTTACAGTATCCTTTCCCTGCTACACCCACCAAGCCACGCCCACAGAACCAGTAGTAAAAAAAATTGAACCCCACCACTGGCTGGAAAACACCCTTTGCAAGGCCATTATAGCTTTGAACAGCCACTAAATGACCAGTCGTAAGTTGAGGACTATCTTTAGAGGCAGGCTATAATATTGCAAATAATGCAAAAGCACACTTGCACTTTTAAAACATATTATTTTAAGAAAAATATATTAACACATAGATGAATAATACTAAGGGAAGAAACATCTTGAAACGTGGGTGTAGGTATAGCATCTTTCCCACAATTTTCTCAATCTTCACAGTGATATTGCCTATGAACCACATGCAAATAATGTTTGCCTAATATTAGAAAATAGCTGGTTAATTTGAGGGGGGTGGAATCAAAGAATGAAAGAGACAAGAAACAAAAGTGAATCAATGAAGCAGCTGACACCATATTCAATTTAATACAAAATGATGTTCCTTAAAAGATAAAAAGATGCTTCTGTTAGGAAAATCTAGCACCAAATGCAGAGAAGCACTGTTGACTCCTTGTTATGTTATTTATAATCTATAGGTGCCAATGAGCAAAAGGGAAAAATGCAATTCTTTGCCTCGCTGAATGTAATTCTCCTTGCAGAGGAAGGAAAGTAGCTGTCAGCACAAAATAACGTTCATAAGACTAACTCTCAAGAGACTTTTGAGGAAAGCAAGGTCAAAGAGCAAGAGATACAAAGATAAAAGGGAATCTATAACATGAGAAGAGATGAAGAGGAATAAAAAAATGCTGAAATGTCCTTCCAACATATATTAGAACTGCAGAAACCTTGGAAGAAAAGCATAATTTTAAAGGCCATCAATTAATCTGTTTACTTGTAATATTCATTGGTGCGAGAAACCCAATGGAGAACTGTGTTCAGTAGTAATGGAGAGAATAACACTTTTATGCAAAATGGGCTTTTTTTCACAGCATACAACAATAGTGCCCAACTGTGGGCACAAAAGAAAAAAAACCCTACACATACATGCATTGTTGAAAATGACAACAATGTGTATTGATTACAGATAGTCCTCAATTTACAATCATTCATTTACCGTAGTTATAATGGCAATGAAAAAAAGTGATTTATGACCAATTCTCATACTTAAGACCATCACAACATCTCCATGGTCATGTGATCAAAATTTGAGAGCTTAATAACTGGCATGTATGTGCCAGTGTAAAGGCTGCAGTGTCCCAGGATCATGTGATCACCATTTTCAACTTTCCTTGAGGGCCTCAAACCAGAAAAGTCAATGGTAGAAGTGGGATTCGCTTAATGACCATGGGATACACTTAATTGAAGTGATTCCTTTAACAACTGTGACAAAAAAAGGTAATAAAATTGGGCACGACTCACTGACAACCACTATGCTTAGCAATGGAAATTCTGATCCCAATTGTGGCCATAAATTGAGGATTACTTATATGCCAGTTCATCAGACAATTGCTAGTCTGTTGACTGACATATTAAAGGGAAAATGGTTGAAGTGGCAAAATTCTCGAGCTGATCACAAGTTAATTGCAATTGCACTTAGATTTATATACCGCCTTCTGGTGTTTTATAACTCTCTCAGAGGTTTACAAATGTAAATGACCCAATAATCTGGGTCTTAATTTTACTGACATGGGAAGGAAGGAAGGCTGAGTCAACATATTGTTCCCAATAATTTGGGTCCTCATTTTACCAACCTTGGAAGGATGGAAGACCAAATCAACCTTGAGCCAGTCAGGATCAAAATCCGGTCTGTGGGCAGAGTTAGCCTGCAATACTGCATTCTAGCCACTGTGCCACCAGGGCTCCTGAATAATACAAGGCACTCTCGTGTGTAGCAAATATTACAGTCACCTTAATGGACTTGAAACTTCCCAATATCCCTCAAAGACATTTGCCTTAAGCAACTTAAGCAACTACCCTTATTTCCAGCCAGACTGACCAAGGCTTAATGAATCTGAAAGGATGGGATTACTAGGTGGGATTTCACTCTTCCCCATTTGGTTATTTTTTTAAAAAACAACTTTACAAAGTGCATTAAAATATAAAAACTCTAACACCCTCCTCACTAATTTTCAGGAATAAATCAGCAGAAAATTGCACTGCCATTATTTGGCAGTTTGTCTCTAAACTTTAGCGGTAAAGTTTGGGAGTTTCCTGGGGCTCTGCAGATTACTCATCCTTGTTGCTTGTGAAAGATTGTGAGGAGGCTGGAAAGAAATAAGAGTAATTCTATACATAAACAATCTGCAGATGGCAGAATTTATCAGTAATTTATCTCATAAATGTCAGCTGAATCCAGCTTGTACAAAGGCCTGGAAGAAAAGATTTTAAATATTCAGATTTCAGCCTTAATGAAGTTGCTAATAAAAAGGGGTGGAAGATTACTATTGCAGTTGCGAAGATTGTGTATTTTACCCCTAATTCCTGCTTCTTTAATCAAGCAATAAATCACTTGGTATTATGGCTAAGGCTTATGGCTAGAAATTGGGAGACTGTACATCCCAATTCTGCCTTAGGCACATGGCCAGCTGGATGACCTTAGGCCAATCACTCTCTCTCAGCCTGAAGATGCAGGCAATGGCAAATCACTTACAAAATCTTGCGAAAACAATTTCAGGGATTTGTCCAGGCAATGCTGATTGGAAGGCACAAACAAGCAAAGCAACTAATCGAAGATGTGACCATACAAGTAACAATGAAATTAACTAAGCCTTTTGCCAGCATTTTCAAAGCTCATCCACTGAAATTTAACCCACCCAGTATGATCCAATCAAAATATATACCAAGTCTATCACAGCAAAGTCAATCATGTCAAAATGCCTCCTAAATTTCTCACACAATGCACTTAAGTCCTTTTTTGATGAGGTTTTACAGAGATTTTCTCTATCTGGGGAAAATCTCTAAAGAAAACATAATAAATACCTAGATAGAGGTAAAAAAACAAACTGAGGTAATGTCAGAAAAATAAGGCAGTCATGAGAATGGTTATTTTATTGAGTCATCCATTTTAAGCTCAGGTACAACCTACTTCTTTATTCCATCTGTATCACATGATTACTTAGGTTTCCTACTTAGTTATTCTATTTTCTGGTTTTGACAATTTATTGAGTCATACACAAGCCAGCAGGCTGGCTTTGTACATGTTTTAAAAGAATAACCAACATTAAAACTAACCAAGCAAAATAGGCTGCGTGAACACCACTCCACTGTGTGGTTTTAATTGACCTCATTAATCATGTTGTGTGACAGAAGCCATTGAAAAGCAGTGAGGTACAATAAGGAGCTAGAGTAAAATTATTTCTCTGAGGAAATTATGATGTACCCAAAATAGATATATCCATAATTTTTAAACCACTCTAAATAGGATTACCAGCTCTTTAGAAACAGGAGAACATGTCCTCCTTTTTGTCTTCATGTCCTCCATTCACAGATAGGCATAAAATCAAATATCGTCCCACTCTTTGAGTGTCTTGTTTTCTATTTTGGTCTGTTTTTTTTGCAACAGTAGTCATTCTAACTTTCATAGTACAGTACTTTGACCTTGTAAATTATCTGCTTCTTTCTTTCCCTGGTCTGTCAACAATATCTTAGACTTACAATATTTCATTATTTCCTGATTTTAGCAATCAACATCAATCCAGCTCCTGTACTGTATGTTCATTGTAGTCGGGAGATCATGTGTCATACATTTCGATGGTCATCAATGATACAGAATTCTACATCATTGCTAGGATTTGTTCGTGAATATAAAGATTTGTTGGAAAAATTTTGCAATTCAAAAACTAATATTTCTAATGTTGAAAAAGTAATGTCAGCTCCTGGTTCTTCAACTTCCACTTCTTCCTCTCCACCATCTGTAGGACAACGTTCAATACAGATAATATTAAGGGAAGAAAAAGTGACCCTGCAGATGATTATGCAAGGAATTCAAAACATTCAAACAAGATCAGAGAATATTGAAAAGAGAATAGAGAACATTGAACAAAGAACAGGGAAAACTGACGAAAAAGTGGAGAACATTCAACAAATGATGATGAAGTATGATGAGAGACTCCAGAAAATTGAGGAAGAAGATAAACAAAGAGACAAGAAGATTGGAGACATTGATAACAGATTAACTGTGGTTGAACAAGATAAAAGTGGTATGCTGAGATGGGAGATGGACAGATCAGAATTTTATCTTAGATTCCAAATCATAAACTATGATTGCTTGGGGGAAGAATTTTGGATATGGGATTGATCTAGAGAAATGGCAAAAATTGTGGTGTCAAAATTATAAAATGACAATGTCAACAGCATATAAAGAAAATTTGTATAAGATATTTTACAGGTGGCACTTTCCCCCGACAAGAATAGCAAGAATGTTCAAGAACAAATCGGAAAAATATTGGAAATGTCATCAGACACCTGGCTTATATTACCATATGTGGTGGACTTCTGTGGATGCTAAAAAATACTGGACTAAAATCCACACATAGTTGGAAAAAATGACAAAAAAGCATACAGATTTAAAACCAGAAATATTTTTATTGGGAATTTTACCTGAAATATATAGTAAAGACTTGAAATACATGATTGTAAATGTATTAACAGAGGCTAGGATTGCATTTGCTAAAAACTGGAAAAATGAGAAAATACCATCACAGGAGAAAATCATTAATATTGGAATGTGCTGAAATGAGTAGATTGACATTTGAAATTAGAGAACAAGATGATAAACAATTTTATAAAATTTGGGATCTATTCTATCAATGGTTAGACAATAAAATATAGTAATTAAATATGTAGACTTTCAGAAAATAATAAATATATAAAGATGTATTCTTTTCTTATTATATCTACAAAATGATTCTAAGATAGATCTGGGATGATAATATGAATTGTCATAAAATAAATTAAGTAAAATATGATCACTTTGGAAAACATGAATGAATAAAAGTATAGTCAAATGATTAATAATGATATTAATGTATTTAATATATTGATTGAACATACGAGATTATATACAATGTAATTATAATTGAAGACTATGAAATGGAAGCACAAAACAATTTGTAAACCAACGGCACACTGTATGTACATGTATGGAAGATGGCCTGATGTTTTTATGTTTTGTTTGTTTATGTTTGTTTTAAAAACCAATAAAAATTTATAATAAAAAAAAAGAATGTTACAGCTGTTTTGCAACATGAACTCTCAGCACATGATATTCATTCATACAGAAGAAAGGCAATTGCCTCCGTTCCAAAATTATTATCTTGTTTTATGTGATTAACACTTGCTTTTCTGCCAGCAAATCATGTAGCAAGCTGAGAACTGGTGTGAAGATTCTACTAGCTCTCTGCTCTTGCTTCCAAGAGCTGTGAGTATTTAAAATAGAAACAAAAATGGAACCTGGAGGTGCTGTTTCTGTGAATGAGTGCTATAAATGATGGCTCTTATTTTCTATTCTTTCAGTCTTAGACAACTATAGGAGCCATTTTGTCTGGGCCACAATTTAGAAGCATCTCTAGAAGATCTGTCCCGGAGGATTTACATAATTTTGTATTACAGTGATTGCATTCACTACTAGCCACTAAGAGGCATTACACACCTGGTTTCACCCTGGTTGGACCGAAGATATGGGTAACGCCCCTACACCTATGTTACCGATAAGTCACATATTAAATAAGAGAGGCTCTGCTCACTGTCTCTCATGCCTCTGAGAACCTCCCATCGAGTAAATTTATAGGCCTTGCATTTTGATGACTACATTGAGTGCATTTAGCATTTACAGCTATCTTTGGCAGAGAAGTCTGCAGATGCTATGAATTATACACCTTTTTTTTAATTTGCGCTCTTAAACTAGGGAGCTATAAGAGTTAATCTGTCTGGACTTCATATTGGAAGCTTCACGACTCCCCCCCAAGGGGCCTTTATAAAACTTTGTATAATGCTACTGACCAATATTGAAATTTCAACAGTAGTTTAATGTATAGTCCAATTTATGTAACCCACCAAGTGGGTTACACCAACCCACCAATTTACCAAGTATATTACCAACTAAATGTATATGACCAAGTTATATGACCAGCCACTGAGTCATAAAACAACTATTCACATTTTAGCTTGGTGTATTCTATGAACCCAACCAATATTAGCTAAATTAGTCTGCCAAGCTCTTTTGAAAGTTCTTTACATCACTTCAGTTGAACAGAGAGCTGATAACTTTAAATTGCCAGTGATTCTGGAGATAAGTCTCAACTACTTTTTAAAATTCACTTGATATTGTAGAAAATAATTTGATGAATTAAGTGTGTAAGCTATCACTTAAAAAGCAAGTGACACTTATGAGACAGGTTGGAGAAATGCCTGCTGATAATTACTCCTGGGCTATGTTCATCATAAAAAAGGTCAATCATCTGTATTAGATTCTCTGGCTTCTACAGGGGAGGAGACATTGTTACCTAGCAACTAAAAAGAACAGGTGAAACAGTTATAAGATGTGATGAAGGGATTTTACAGGGGTAAAATTCAACCACCTTGGCACGGCTCGGGAGAGGTGGTAGGGACCATTTGAATTGGTAAAAAAAATCACCCCTGGTTGTTATTATTATACCAAACCATGCCCACAACTACACCCACAGAGCCGGTAGGGAACATTTTTTAATTTCACCCCTGGGATTTAACCTCTCACCTCCCTTAAATTGAAGTATCCTCTTTGCAAAACATGTATTTGCAAACAAGTTTGACCTCTAATATGTTCCTGTTTTTAATGTGTGACATCTGATTGACAAAAAAGGATAATCAGATCTCTAACAAACGGAGCTCTTGTTAAAGCATGTAGGGAAAAATAAACTGGATCCACCCTTTTCCAAATTAACCATTCCCAGACAAGACAATAGCACACAGAATTGTTTCTGGGATGTACTGCATTTTTTGGAGTATAAGATACTTTAAAAAACATACATTTACACAAATACATTTGAGAAAGTGACTAGCCCAAGGTTATCCAGCTGGCTTTGTGCCTAAGGCAAGACTAGAACTCACTGGACTCCTAGTTTCTAGCCTGGTGCCTTCACCACCACACCAAACTGGCTCTCATTAAAACTGAATGCAGCCCATAATTTCAAAAATTAACATGTTTATTTTGCTTTGTGTAAAAGCGGAAATATTTGTTCATTTTGAGTTCAGCAAATGTAATAATTTTAGTTATTAAATAATAATTATAAGCCAATAGAATAGAAATGGTGAAATGGTGACTTCTGAGAATAGTTTCATGTCAAAGCAAAGCAAATAATGGAAATCTTACTTTCAAGCAGTTAAAGGCTTTGTAAAGGATAGGATAGTGCTTCTGTAAAATGTGTATGTATGTATGTGTGTGTATGTATATATAGGGGTGTGTGTGTGTGTGTGTGTGTATGTATGTATGTACGTATGTATGTATGTATTTTTACAGCATTCACCCTGTTGTATTCATAGCCCAGAAAGGGTAATATCAAATGTGGTTAGTAGTTAGTAGTTTTTAATAGGTTTTTCTGTTCTCAAATATACATACATTTTGCAGCATAAGGAACCTGAAGCAATTTACTAATTTTCTCTGCTGTCTACTATTCTGTCAATACCGTACTTGTAAGGTGAGTAATACTGAAATATTTATCTTCCAGAATAAATATGTTGGCTGCATTGCACTGGCTCTTTCTGGTGGTCAGTGTCATGACAACAATATTTTATAAGACTATTAAAAAACTGAATGTCCCAGTGCACATAGTACCTTCATGAAGGAGAGATATTCTTTAATGTGCTCACTGACCAGCCTACATAAAACAGCAAAATCCATAGGATAAACACATGGACTCTGATATTAGGTCATTAGCCCTTGCCAAATTTTAAATGTATACCATGACTCAAAATTTTGCAACAATTAAGAGAAAACAATGTATTTCTGCTGCAGAATAAATAATTCAGAGAAAGCAAATCTGTGTCTCTTAAAAAAGACACACTATTGCTCTTAAAGGAATTATAATGAAAATATTTCTGTAAAATTGACAAAATAAATCAATGTAGCCTGTTGTTTCAATGGCAAAATTAGAGCTCCATAGGAATTTTCTTAAATTTCTTTTCTATAAGGATGGTGGAGAGCATGTTAGAGCACTCTTTAAAGATAGAGATCTCTTGTGGAAAGTTATTTGGAAACAAATGAAACCAAAATGGTTTGTTGCAAACATGAAAAAAGAGAGTAACAGCTGGTTTCATTTCATATTACCACAATAGTTCCTTTGACAAGCTTGTAGATTTAAATTGTAACTGGACAAAGATCTAAAATATAGGGATTAAATCACAAATCTCAAAATGATTTGGCTCAGACTGTTCCTCTGCTAGAAAAAAGAACTGTACATTCTTAGTTTAAATGAGATTTCAGTTAGGTTGGCAGAGGGGAGAATCCACCATGAAATGGAATTAGATGCCATTGTGGAGTGCAGAAATTCATTGTTCAGCAGTTCTATTTCTACAGAGATAGCTACATCAGCATCAATGTGGGTATGAGAACACCTATATATACATTTAAATGATTGTGTTCCTATTATTTATTCAATATACCAGAATTTTTTTTGGAAAAAAAAGTATTTTAAGGAATAAGCCTTTCCTCACACATGAGAAATAAAATCATTATTATTACAAATTTCCTGTGTAATATAAGATATTGGAAAGAAAGAATGTCAGGGTTCAAAAACCATATTAATATAAAAGATTATAATGATGATGTTTACATTTTTAATTGATGAGGTCTAAACATTACTTGAATATAAAATCCCCCCTGCAATATACAACACACATCATTATACATACAGAACAATGTGGTGCATAAAGGACTATTCCAAATGGAGTGCTCAAGGCCAGGGGTGGGATTCTATCGGTTCAGACCGGTTCACGCAAACCAGATGTTAAAGTTACAGCTGGTTTGCCAAACTGGTATTTCAAACGACTGGCTGGGCCTGCCTCTCCCAGGAGTCTCCACATGGCCCATTTTCAATGAAGGTAAGTGCAGAATCTACACAGAGGCTCTAGGAGGGGGAAAAAACGGGCCTTCTGGAAGTCCAGAAATGGGCCTGTTTCCGGCTTCCGGAAGGTCTCCAGAGGCTGGGGGAGGCTGTTTTCACCCTCCCAGAGGCCCGAGCAAGGCCTATGGACCCTTGGGCAGGTGACCAACAGCTTCCTGGAAAAACCAGAAGTGGAAAATGGGCCTATTTCCAGGTTCCAATGGGCCTCCAGAGGCTGGGGGAGCTTGTTTTCACCCTCCCAGAGGCCCGAGCAAGGCCTTTGGACTCCTGGGAGGGCAAAAATGGCCTCCCCCAGGCTCTGAAGGCCCAACGGAAGCCAGAAACAGGAAGTAGGCCCCACCCACCATGGCTACAACCACCCAACAACCAGGCAGTGAATCGGTTGCTGGGATTTTTGAATCCCACCCCTGCTCAAGGCCTAGTAGTGGGCCTCAACCCAGGCATTGGGGACCCCTGGCTTAAAGAATCCTTATATCAAATTAAAGGTGTCACTGGATTGATTCTGCCACAAAATAGCAAATTTCAACAGTTGATATCACCAACTGACCTTCTTCTGTGTTCAGAAGTTAAACCAGGTCAGTTCTGATTAGTGGAATGGGAGAATTACAAGGAATATCAAAGTTTGTAATTACACTAGAATACATACTATATATACTCGTTATAATTCAGAGACAACAAATCCAAATGTCCTAAAAATGTTGTTATTAAAGGAACTATGAGGCAAAATACTTGTGTAAAATTGACGAAGTAAAGCTATGTGGCATGTGGTTTCAATGGCAAAATTATTGGCAAAGTGCATTGTTTGAAAAAAGCATCTTGGAAAAAAGGCAATGGAAAGTCATATCTTTTTACTGTTAAGGAAACAATACAGATATGTTCATGAAGTCACAGGAAGCTGAGCTCAACTTAAAAGAAATGTGGCTTTTTTTTTTTCAAAAAACAGTCAGATTCATATTATAAACACCCTCAAACATTATGGCAATTGCCAAGAGTATTGTGACTAGGCCCACCTCTTTAAAAATAGAGTTGTCAAAATGTTTTAATTTTTTATTATCCTTGTGGTGGGATAGTTAGAACTAAAAAGTTATGACTGAGATTAACTTAGAGAGAGGGAGAAACAAAGGAAAGAGGAGAAAGGAAAAAAGGGAAAGGAGAGAAAGGAAAGGAGAAAAAGAAGATTCTTAATTGTAGAAAATTCAGAATATTTTGTTCCAATGGAACAAGGCACACTTAAACGTATACTTTTCTATGGATTTTTTTTAACCTTCTTATCCTTCCAATTTATAAACTAGTTCTTATGACAATTTCTTCCAGGGAGGGTATGACTGCACAAGGCTTGCAGTAAACCAAAAAACTGCTTAGAGAGCAGGGAAGATAGATATAACAATAACAGCAAATATAGTGGGAAGACTACAAGAAATTTGAATGTTTTTTTATTTAACACTTGGGGAAAGCAAATACTTTCATTGGCATTTTCAAATTGACTAATATAATTTACACTGCCTAGAAATATTTCAGATGCTACACAACATTTAACACACTTGGATGCAGTTGTTCTTCACAGTGTGCTCTTTGAATTTTGCAGTAAAGTTCTCAGTTCAAAGATTGCATACAAAAATACAGATTAATAAAAATGATTAAATGCAAATTTTCTTGAAGATTTTTTTAAACTGCATGCTAATAAGAAAAGCTGGATGGAACTGCCAGCAATAAATATGAAACTGGTAAGAAACAGAAGCAGTCTAATTTATCTATTAGCAAAAATTTAACGCTAAGCGGTTCCTCTGGGTATTTATCATGGATGTGTATTATTTACAGTACCAAAATGTCATAATACAGTAGTATCTCTTAGAAACAGAAATTAAATCAAAACATAGCACAAGAGAAAAGAAGCTTCTATTCTTAGCTTCTTTTTTTATTTCCACTGCTTTTAATTTTAATTTTTCTGCTAGAATCTAATTGCTGCCACATTACTTTTCTGTATTTTATCAGTTTTTCAGTAAATTAGAAAGTATACAACCCCAAACTCTTTCCAAATTTTCTTTAAAATCCTCACCATAATGTGGTGCTTTTCATAAGGCACACATTCCTTCATATAATTTAACAAATACACCATAGATTAAAAAAAATATTTACAACATAATTACACCTAGTGCAAGTTTTCCTTATTATGGGTGGTGTGCCATTGCAGTACAATATAGGTTCAGAACACCAACACTCCTGGGCATACATTTAAAAAAGAGAACAAAAATGGGACTATTAATGAAAAAAGAAAAACATGATGAGGGTCATGAGCTGTCTCTCATAAAGCTTATCCACACATATACCTAACTGTGGCTTAAAAATAACCAACTAGCCATTTTAAGAGCAAGTCTTTGTGATGCGGTCTTTATCTTAACTCCAGACCTTAACTTTTGCATTTAGCTGATCCAATGTTAAAGTGGTGTTTTTCATCTTCTTCCAATGTAAGTATTGCTACAGACACAGTTATTTAGCAGAAATACTAATGAGGACACATTAGTAGTTATTGTTTACCCAGTGCCTATTGGCCACTTTGGTTCCATCAAATGCATTCCCTCCTTTCTGATTATTACCAATTTCTTTACGGGTTTATTTTGGCTTAGGCAGCAGTGAATAAGAGCACTGGTCAGGCGTTACACAGGCTCCTCTTTTACACAGATTAGATAAATACCAACTTGTCAGCCTGCCCAGTTGTGCAACATAGGAGCGAGCAGGACAATCCACCTCCAACTTACCCAAGCAGCTATTTTTAAATAGAGGGAGAAAGAAAAAGCAGACAAGGATGAGTGAGGATCAACAGGGCTGATTGGGCCAATGAGGGGCCAAAAGTACCAATTCCGCCTTCTCCTCCAACATCTTCCGAAGAACGACCAGAATGAAAGGAAGAGGGGGGAAGGCACAGAGGAGATCTGGAGGCCATTGGTTCCCTCTGCTCCCTGGGTAGGGAACCTGGTGAAGAATCTTTCTAACTGGGCATTCTGGGAGGTGGCAAACAAGTCAACTACTGGGGAACCAAACCTCTTGGACAGTTCCTGGAACAGGGATGGACCATTCCGAGTGCTCGACTCAGCCAGTTGGCCTGGATGTTGTTGACCCCCAAGATGTGGTCTGCTCTGAGGGACAGAAGGTGCCTCTCTGCCCACAGCCCCAAGCATTCGGCCTCCTGCATCAAGGACTTGGACCGGGTCCCCCCTGTCTGTTGATATGGGCCTTGGCGGCTACATTGTCTGTCATGATCAACATGTGGGACCCTGTTGCTGTCATGCCCCTGATGATGACTGGGGAAGAGGAGGAACAGCTGACAGGGAGTGGAAGTGTGGCTCCGGAGGTTGTGGAGGAGGTTGTGGAAGGGCAGAGGCCGGCTGAGCAGTCAGGAGGACCCGGGCCCATCCCCTATCCATCCTAGGGCACCAGGAAGGAGAGGATAAGGGAAAGATATGGTCTCCTCAGGAGGAGAGGGCCTTGATCCTCTTCATGGGCTGCAGGTGTGACAACTGAATAAGAGTTTGGACCTGCGTACTGGCAAACACTGGAAACAAAGCGTGTAAATATCTCTAGTTTATAGTTCCTCTCTGAGTTTGGCATCCTTCCCAGTGTGTGTTATCTGTGGACATCCTCCAGCCCTTATCTTGCCTGATTTGTATTGCTTTTTTCCTTCTTTGTGTAACTTTTTTTGTGTGAGTTTTTTTGTCTTCTGTTAAAGATATTTGGAGCTTGGAAGCAAAGTGAAGGAATAAAAGAGGCTTCGCCTGTTTTCTGTGACTGTGTTTGTTTTGTATCCCACCCTGGGTCATCACAGTTGCCCTGTCCCGGAAATGTTTTAAAGCCAATTGATGGGGCGAGACCTGTCTGCCTGGGACCAACAACCCAGCCATAAAGACTGGCATCTGTTGTGATCATGTGTCTTTCTAGCTCTTTGAAAAAATAGCCCTTCCTGATGGTCTGGGACTGCCATCACCAGAAGGAACGTAAGACTGATAGAGGAACTCAAACTTTGATAGATGAGTGACTGGTTCCCGCCTGTTGAAATGGCAGCAGGAGATTCCAGGCATGGAGACAGGAACCATTGCAGCTTCCGGGCATGGAGACAGGCCCACGGAATGATGCCTATACAGGAAACCATCTTTCCAAGGAGCTGGGATAGCAGAGCTAGTGGAACTGTGTGCTGCTGTCGTATCCGGTTGACTTTCAGATTCTCTTGACGATCCGGTGAAAGGAAAACCTCACAGTAGTTTGTGTCAATGACTGCCCCTAGATGCAGAAGATGGGTGGTCGGTAGAAGATGATTTTTGCTGAAATTTATAGAAAAGCTGTGATCCTGCAGGATCCGCATCATGGTCTGAAGGTCACTGTTGGCGGAGTGGGTTGAAGATTACTTAATCAGTATATCGTCCAAGTAGCAGTGGACCCTCACAGGGAGGGTGCATAGAGATGCTGCCAATGCTGCCAGAACCTTGGTAAATACGCTGGGGAATGATGGGAGGCCAAATGGAAGGGCCCGGTATTGGTAGTGCTTGTTCTTGTAGCAAAACCAAAGGAACTGGCGACAGAGGGGCCAGAACAAGATATGGAGGTATGCCTCCATGAGGTCTATAGATGAGAGGAGGTTGCCCTCCTAGACCCTCTCCAGAATAATCTGGAGGGACTGCATCTTGAAGCTCCTGTAGAGAATGAACTAGTTCAAAGGCTTGAGGTCGTGGATCATCCTTCCCCCACAAGGCCTTTGGGATCACGAAGAGCCAGGAGTAGAACCCCAGCCTCATTGATTCACCAGAACTGCTTGGATAGCTTCTATGTCTACCAGATGTTGAATGGCGGATTCCATGAGGGTCCGTCTGGAACTGTCCTGAGAAATTGGACAGCAGACCAAAAACCTTGGAGGAGGAGAAAGGAACTCGAGTTGAAGATCTGACCTCACGGTCCTGAACACGCAGACATCTGTAGTTGACTCCTTCCACTATGAAGCAAAGAAGGCCAGGCACCCCCTGATGGGAGGAGACAGAAGGCAGTCATTTGGAGCATCAGAACAAATGGCCTCCTCTGCCTCAAAAGGGCCGCTTACTTGAAAACTGCTGCTGCCTGCCCGATCGATCAGATTGTTGCTCCTGGCGAGTAGGGAATGCCCTCTGGCCCCTGGAGGAAAATGGGCACTGGATTTTGGCTGGAAGGAAGATGGCCAGAAGTACAGTGCCTGACGAAAATCCGTCCTCTTTACGGACGATGATAAAATCTTCCTTTTGTCCCTGGTTTCCACCAGATATGGTTCCAGGGAGTCCCCAAACAGACTGTCGCCCAAGCACGGGGTAGAAGCAAGCCTCCATTTCCAACGCGAGTCTGTCTGCCAATTCTGCAACCACAGAAGGCATTTCGCCTCCACCAGAGATACCATCGCTTGAGATGCAAATTTTGCAGAGTTTAGGGTTGTGCCAGCTGTAAACTCTGCTGCAACAATGATCTTATTTATGTCCTGGTGCGACCTAGTATCACTGGGAGGCAAACAATCCTGTAGCTCAGGCTTGTCCAACCTGCGGCCCAAGGGCCGCATGCGGCCCAGGTCACCTTGTAATGCGGCCCAGTGCCCACCCCAACCTTTGTGCCAGAGCCAGTGAGGAGGAGGAGGAGAAGCAGGCGCGAGGCAGGGCGAGGTGAGCGCCAGGCCAAGCAGCAACAGAAAAAGCAGGCGCCGTCAGAGCGCCACCTCCTGCTGTTGCCACCACCGCCATCGCCGCCGCTTCTGCCCCCGCCACTTCTGCCCCTGCTGCCACTTCTGCCCCTGCCGTCGCTGCCACTTCTGCCCCCGCCGCCTCCACTTCTGCCCCCGCCACCACTGCTGCTTCTGCCCCCGCCGCCACTGCCCCCGCCGCTGCTTCTGCCCCCGCCACTGCTGCTGCTTCTGCCTTCCAGTCCTGCCTCATCCAGCCGGGCCATTTGCAGGAGGAGAGGTAGGTGCGAGGTGGGCGAGCTTTCTCCCCCCCCCCCGCAAAATTTGGCCGGAAAATAAACCATGATAAAAAAAACCGTGATAAAAAAACTGTGATAAAAAATAAATAATTTTTAATTAATAATTAATAATAAAAACATCTCACTAACTTCATTTCCAAATAAATTTAATATGTTAACTATGTTTTCTATGGTTTTTTTTGGATGATCAGGTATTGTTACTGTTATTTTATTTTATGTGCGGCCCAAACCAAATTTTCATCTTCTAATGTGGCCCAGGGAAGGTGAAAGGTTGGACACCCCTGCTGTAGCTGATTCAGCCAACAGAGTGATGACCTTGTAAAGAATGATGCTGTGGTAGAAGCTCAGACTCCCCAGGCTGCGGCCTGATGCGTTTGTTTAAGGGTCTGTTCTGCCCTCTTATTGTCAGTTTTAAGGAAATCTTCTGGTTCTGTCAGAGTTCCACATGTGGAGACAGAGGCAACCACCACAGGGGCATCTACTGGTGGCACTAGAAGGGCATTGGCCAAGGAAGGGCTCACATTAAAAGCACCTGTTATGAGATGAGGCACTGAGAGCTGCCTCTCTAACGTGCTGCCCTAAACTCAAGGCCAAGTGAGTGGGGTCCCGCTGTGAGGCCTGAGCAAGGCCACATTCTTCCATTGAGGTTCAATACAACATTTAAGGGTAATTATCACTCAATCTGCTCTGCAAAGGCCACTGGCTAAGAGGCACTCCAAAAACCACTCCCTGACTCCTAGCTGTTCAGCACAGCTGAAAAAGGCTTTCCCTGGCTGCTCGCTAAAAGGCACAGCGTGGGAAGCTTCTGCAAGCAGGCAGTCACTTATGGTTTGTTGGGCTGAAGCCCTGGCGCCGAAACCGTGGTGCTAAAAGAAAGTGGCTCCCCACTCTTTGCGAAGTCTAGGCTCCACTGCATCCCCAGGAGCTCATGGTTTCGCTTTCGCTCTTCTTTCGTCCACGCTGCTGTTGCTGCTCTTAACCATACAGCTTCAAAGACATGCTGCTCTTTTGACAAGGAGCTGAGTTGAAAGCTAGGGACCAGCAACAGGAGCTGGCTTTTATAGCTTGGCAGACTCAGCTCGATGACATAGGAGCAGGAATCTTTCCCTATCCTGGACTCTTGCAGCAGCATGGAGGAGAATGGAGTGAGCAAGAATCAACAGAGTGGGCAGAGGAAAGAACAGCAAAAAGGAGAAGGAAGGAAGAGAGAAAGAGAAACACTAACATAAAAGAAAGACTAAGCAAATGAGATGGGCAAAAGAGAAACCAGAAATAACCCATAGATTATTTGCTGGTTGGTAGGAACTGCAGCTTCTGATGGATAGGGCATACTGTGTGGGCCCGCCTGATAAATCAAATTACATGTACATGATATAATCCATCTTTTTTCTTGTGAATGGTGGGTGCTTTTTTCTAAAAAATAATAATAACTACTATACAAAATAGTAGCTTAGATAAGGTGAAGTCGTCTCTGACAATCTCAGTGGCAGTGATTACTTGACATAAGACTCTATTATGTACAAGCACGGAAGGTGAAGTATGAAGAAGACAAATGAAACATCTCTATTGAATGGCAGAAAACATTAATAATGCAAACATTATGAAAGCATCCATTATCAAACATTAGGTTACTGAATCCACAAGCAATAAGTGTAAAACATGGGAATGTCTAAGAAAGAAAAAGCTGCTTACTTCACAGCAGTCAACAAATAAAAATCCACATTTGTCAACTGGAAACATCATAGAAACCTTAGTGCTTTAAATAGTTATTTCAAGCTTTAAAATATACATTTAATACTCTACAAGGTAAAGCTTGTTCAATAGTTCATGAATTGTCCAGAAGTCATTCTAAGACAAATAGATGTGATTTCCTTATGCTGAGATACTAAGAAAAATGTTCTTTTTTTTCTCGTTAAGTACACAAAGCATCTAATAAAAACATGCCTGTAAGGCTTTGTCCTCTGCTTTCCTTTATTAGAGGAAATCAGATATATTCATTTGGTAACTTTCAGATGTAATCTAAAATCCAAGGTAAGGTCAGAAAATATGCCTAAAAAGTTTGGTCAAAAAAAAGTACATACATGAGCTTCTAATGTCTAATAGTAACTTGAAATAAACTGATGAAAAATACAAACAGCCAGTCGTTTGACAGATAACAAAACAGGAAGTTTAATGAATTTGTCTGAAAGCTGTTTAAAAACCTTCAGGACTTTTGAATAAAAAGCAATTACTGAGAGGGAACTTGGAATAAATTGAACAGGTAATCTTGTAACAGCTTAAATATGTTTTTTCAAAGCTATCGTCTGTACTATTTCTGAAAACAAGAGGCTATAGATTCAGATCAAGGAAGCAATCTGTGATTCTTGAGATTTTGTTGAACCAGTACCTAAAAAGCGGTCTTGGAAGGATAACAGATGCTAGGATTTGTCATTCAGCAACTGTCAAGGACCCATGCTTTCTGCAATCCAGAGTTCGTACATTGTGAGTTAACAGGAGAAACCCTCTATGTCAAGCACCAGGGAAATCAGGAGGTTCAAGCATTGAAATAAGTATAAAGATTTATTGCAAGCTTAAACTCTTTACAAGAATCTGACCAAAATACTTCAAATTGGGTTGGACTTAGATATCTTGCATGACTTATGATGCGTTTGACCCCTCCCTCAGGCTTAGCTAGTCATCAGCTACACTCTGGTCCTCAGTATTATTCTATAGCCTACCATGAATTACAATCATGATTGACAGGGTCAATGAAGGGTAGGTATTGGCCACCTAGACTAGGTATAATTTATTTGCTCTTGCTAGGGAGGGAGGAAGGAAGACAGGCTGTAATTTACATAGAGGATGTGTGTTTATTCCTTTAAGAATTAGATACTTTGTGAATGTGATTATGGAACATTGTTTTCGCTTTAGAAAATTTGTGTACATTAAAAATCAAAAGTTAAGACTACAGCTCATCATTCACCTTTGCAATCACACTCTTGGGATAGTGGGATGTGTAGCCCAGAGTGTGATGCAAACTTGTGAAATTTCTGTAGGTTGAAATCTGATGATTTACCCAAGGGTATTGTGTATTCTCCAGAGTAAACACATGCTAGAATTTTGCTATGGATACTGTCACGCTGCACATTTGTATGTGTGCTTGTATATATGCATTTGAACAATTCAGTTTTGGATGGGTGTGATTACAAATAGATATGGGCTAATTATTTTGATATTCACAACAGCCATAATAAAGTATATTAGAATGCCTGCTTTGTATTGGCTTCTAGCCTAAGACAAGCTGCAATGGTACATTTGTTGCAACTTCTAAGATTTAGATTTTGGCGTACTGTAGCCTCATAAACAAGAGACAGCTATGACAGCTTGCTCATACTTAGCAGATAACTGGTTCATTGAAGCCTAGGAATATACACAGGCTGCTTTTTATTGTCTGTAGAAACTACACTCAGGACAAAATCCCATGAATCCTATGACATTTTATTTAGGAAAAAAAAAATCCAAATTTTTAGCCTTGGATTGCAAAGGTACCGTTATGTTTGAAACTGTACAGCCAACAGTAAGATAGTATACATATACTCCAGAATATGCAAGGTTAGTTTCTAAGTAACTTCATAGTTAAATGAAGTTGCTCTTGATGGATAGATGGGTAGTATATAAATTTAATAAATAAAAATAAAATAATAAAGTTTGGGTTTCTTGTGGCATTGTTTTTTTTTTCACTTGAGAAACCTAAGAAAAGCTAAGAAAACACAGATTGTTGGGTCATGAGGAAGAATCATAATATTATTCAACAAAGGATATTTATGTCCTCTTTAATTCACAGAGAACATCAAAAAGTTTAAAATAGGAAAGTTATAAATGGAGACTACAACAAAATGTTGCCTCATGAAACATTACAATTTAGGATTCTAGTCTGCTAAGTCCTTTGCCACTTAATCCTTAATATTTGTCAGTCTTTCCCCCCCTCACACTTAACCAAAATTCTGTGCAATTTTTCAGTGACTTTGCTTTCAAATACAATATTACAGCATTTTTCCCACAGAGAATCTGACTGAAAAATTCTGTGGCTTTTGCTTTTATCCTTGAGCCATAAACAGCAAGGATGAATCTAGGCCTCCATTAGACATGAAAACCAGCTGAGTGATTTCGGGCCAGTCATTCTCTCTCAGCCAAACCAACTTCACAGGGTTATTGTTATGGTAAAAATAGGAAGAGGGAGGAATATTAGGTATGTTCACTGCTCTGAGTTATTTATAAAGTAATAAATCTAATAAGTATTTGTTCTAACCAATTTGCATATGAAGAAATACTAACCAAATACAGTGAAAATACTAATTTTGTGGATATTTTAAAAATGGGCTTTGTATGCAATGCATGTTATTTGCATAACTGTCATTATGCAACTAATGCCATTTCCATTATTTGCATTTACACTATTATGTAAATGATGTGGATTATGTAAGTTTGCAGCAATTTATGTCACCACACTAATCATGCAGAAAATGTAATTTACACTGCATAATGACGTCAATGATGTACATAAATGATGTAAATGGGCAAAAGGACCTGTTTTTGCGTTGAATGGACATTTATGAATAAAGGAAATTAATTTCTGCAAATTAATTCCTTCAGAATGAGGTTTCACTGCATGTAATATTATGTTGTAGAATAGATATTTAGTAAGATTTGGAATGTACTGTATTTGCCAAGGAAGTGGACCGTTCTGTAGTTTTATGGATTCTTTAACTGAAACAAAAAGCTGGTCACTGATCCTTAAAGAAGCAGCTTGGTCATGCCATATGGTTGCCAGCTAGCTGTAATGAGCTACTTCATCACTTAGTATAATACAAACGATGCCAGCTCCCATTCTGATAAACACTGGCTGGCACAGAAGCCTCTCATGCAAGAGAGAGTATGAAAGGAGGGAAGTAAAAAAAAATAGCAATTGTCTTAGGAAGCAATTGCTGACATTTGAGATGCACAGAGATGAGCTTGTGACATGACTGCCCTTGATCTCCTAAATTCCCCGTATCTACTATTTAAATGAAGAACACTGTCCAGTTTCCCTCTGGAAATGGGCTTCAATTGCTTGGTTGCTGTACACAGATTTGGGGGAAGGAGTATAAGCACCAGCTTATATTTATTGGCTGGTTTATTGTATTTATATTTGGCTTTTCTTTCAGGAGTTCAAGGCAGCATATATCTTCTTGTTTTTCCTCACAGCAACTATTTTATGAGACCAGTCCAAAGTCACTAAATAACCTCCCACTGCTGAAGATGGAATTTCAGCTTAAATCGCCCAGTGCCAATCTAAATGATAAACCAGGAGTCTCCAAACTTGGAAATTTTAAGACTTGTGGACTTCAACTCCCAGAATTCCTCCTCAGTTAACTGTCATTAGCAATTGCTTTGTATTAGAGGTAACATACTACCAACACGTGGATGCTGATCAAACAAAAAGCAAAGTATATACAATTTAACTAATCTGCTTGCATATTTCTGAGAGATACAGAGGATGGACTTTGTAATACTTGACACATGGTTTTTGTAATATTGTTGTACTGGCCATGAGTTTTCTTGTATTTTAAAGTCCATCCTCTGTGGGTCTTAATTTGGTCTCATTATGGTTCTCACTTCTCATCAGACAAAATTATTGTAGTGCTTTCAAGTTCTGCAACATTCATTTGACCACCAATTGCAGCAACAGGAAGAAAAGAGAGGGGATGCTAAGAGTAATACCTGCCTAATTATATTTTCAAATTCATGAAAAAAATATCGTTAAGATTTTTAAATTTAAATTTAAAATTTAACAGCTGGACCAGTGACAGTTGGACATTAAGTACTGTTATAGCTAATTGGTTGAAGAGGTTAGATTGCCTCATGCGATTGGCCATTGCATGAGGCAATCTAACCTGTGATTGGTTGCTGTATAAAGGGGGAGGTTCCTTGTTTACCTTTCCCCCCCATGTGCTATGTGTGTTCTCTATAATTTACCTCATGATGTTCCTGCTGTGTTGATTCATCTGAGGATGCTCCTCTTTGCCTATTTACTATAAATATATTTTTATTTTTATTATATAAAATATATTTATTTATATAAAACTGGTTCATCTCTGACTCCATTGGAATACTGGCTGCGCAATTCTCTGACAAAGATCTATGCTAGAGGATCACAAACTTTCTCAGTTCAGTGCTGTTCCTAGTGCCTTGGTGATTTTTTTACAGCACTTCTAAATCAAAAGAAATACCTAACAGTTTTGTTATTTAAAGAATTGGATCCAAATTTAAAATGTCTCATGGCACGCCATGCTTTTTGTACCACCATGGGACACGAGGCACACTTTTAGGAACCACAAATCTATACACTGTCCATTTTTAAACAGCTGATAAATTCTTGTGTTTTATTGAGCCTGTATTGTCCTTTCTACTCCCTAATCTTATTCACTGGCCTTTAGTCATCCTCACTTCTAAATGAGATTTTTTTATTAGCTGGATTTTAGCAAGATTACAGAAGAGCAAGGAGGGGCAATTTAAAACAAAGTCTCCTTTCCCCTCATCGACTTGCAATAGTCAATTTCAATCAACCTTCTGGAAGGAATAGTCCAGTTTAAAGGGATAGTTTCAAGAAATACTTTAAAAAACAGCATGGAAAATAGCATTTTGCATTTGTTTCCACCTCAGGGGAGAATTCCTTAAATTGATTAATATTGTATCACTTTCATCTATTAGTTTGATGATAAAAATAATGATGGAACATTGTGCTTACAAGGGAACTGATTAAATCTTCAACTATCTATGTGCTACTCTGTTTCCAAAGTAATTATAGCTTCAGTCTTTTACTACATGCTGCTTTTAGCATAACACACTACATCTCAGATGCAGAGAGCAAATAAAAAATTGTAATAAGGTAGCGCTCATCAGACTTTCCAATATAAATGCGCCAGCTCTCACCAGAAGCACCACTGGAGCAAACAAAATTACCTTTTCTCTCTGGGGAGAAGCCCAGAAGGCAGCATAAATATATGGTGTGCATTTGTGAACAGTCATAGGCCTGCTTAAGACAATCACATGAATCGGGATAGTTTCTTTCCCTAGAGGAATCATGTTTGCAAGCCTCATTGTTATTGTTGACAAGAGGCACCACAAGCAAGCGATTCATTATAAAGGCAAAGATATCAAGCATATGCAGGCTATTGTTTTTTCATTGTTGCACTGGCTATTTAGAATGCTAAAACAAAATGCATGGTCTAAGGTCCTTGTATGGTCATGATAAAAGAAAAGATTCCTTCAACTTTGATGCCTCTATATATCTCTTTACATTTTCCTTTCCAAAATGTCCAGTATAAGTTAGTTAGCATTATCATATAGCATTATTCTCCACTGCTTTGTCCTACTATTAATTGTTACTAATATGCATACAATTATATAAAGATCATATAAATAAGCTACAGTAGCATTCCCAGATTTCATGCATGCAGATGTAGCAATCGTAAGTTTCAGAAATTCTGACTAGATGGGAATTAGGTGTCCTTAGATCCAGACTTATGGACATTTATTATTTATCAAAGTGCAATACACATCAGGAAGTCCCAATAATTACAATATTTCATACAATATAATTAGTTCATAGCTTAAATAGCCAAACCAGTATACAAGTACTATTAACAATGCAAATAAAGCAAAAGTACAGGTAGTCCTCAACTTATGTCTACAATTGAGCCAAAAAAATACGTTACTAAGTAAGACAGTGATTAAATGAGTTTTGTCCCATTTTACAGCTTTTCTTGCCACATTTGTTAAGTGAATAACTTTTGTTGTTAAATTAGTAATATCGTCGTTAAGTAAATCTAGCTTTCCTACTGACTTTGCTTGTCAGAAGGTCACAAAAGGTAATCACATAACTCTGGGACTCTGCAATCACTATAAATATGAACCAGTTGTCAAGCAGCCAAATGTAAATAACGTGACCATGGGGATGCTGCAACTGTCATAAGTGTGAAAAACATTAAGTCACTTTTCAGTGCCATTGTAACAGTAACTAAATGAACTGTTTGTAAGTCAACTACCTGTATCCACACATAGTTAAATCAATTGTTCTGTAATACAATTGTAAAGAGATGACATTGGGAAAGGAAGAAACTGTTAAGGGAGAAGAAAAAGCAATTCAACCCTAAGAAAGTTAGAGCATAAGAAACTCAAAATAATTCCACCTTGATTTTGTTTGATATAAGCTGGAGCAGAGAGAAAACCCTGACAGGCTTTCAAGATTCTGTTATATCTTACAACATTCTACAATTCCTATGATAGCTGTTTATTGACCTATCCTACCTCAAAGGGCTGACATAAATATTGAAATCCTATAAAGTGAGTCATATCTCAATAGTAGTACACACCAGAGGTTGCATTTAGATCTGATTTTTTTAATCAAAGCAATTAGAACATAATCTCAATGTGGAAGACATTACCATCAGTCCGTTGTTGTGGTCTGATCAGTCTCCAATTGCTTTTTGATTGACTGGTGCTGCCCCTCCTTCAGGGAGGTGGGATCTACTATATTGGATTGCCTCAGAAGATTAATGCATCCTGTTAGATCCCAAAGAAAGCTTGGAACATTTTCTGTGAATCTGATGGGCAGTTCAGCTGATTCCTTGGTCACTGCTTGAAATAGATAGGGAGGCATGGGATTTGAGCCAGATTGTACTATACCGTCTCTTAATGTGTGTTGATCCTGTATGCCCTTTAATTCTCCAAGGAACTTTGGTAGTTGAAATCAGAAGAGATAGTTTAAAGCCCTACTACCTAGTAGAAGACAAAGAATGAATCTGAACTAGCACAAGTAAGAACTCATATTAGAAATCACAATGAAGTCTCAAGAGTGCCAAAAAAGTGTATTTTTAAAGTTTATAGTAATCATCCCTCCCTGTTACTAGTTTTTTTTAAAATTATGAATAAGATAATGAAATGCTTCAGATTTTATTTTAAAATCATGCAGAAGGCAATCATGTAACTCCAAGAAAAGCCATGGCTGTTTTAAAGAGTTGCAGATCTTTGTTACATTCAGATTCTGCATTTTCTGAAGTACCTTTTCTAACTAATTTCAAAGCCCTCCTTAGCTTAGCAGTGCCATTTTACTAAATGGAATTTATTTTCACATAAAAATGCATATGTTTAGTGGTTTGACATGCTATTGCAAGTAACTCTTTTACAACGACATGTAAGCATTTTGCTAGCTTTAAAATCAATGATTTTTAATTGTGTTTTAATTGTTGTATTGTTTTCAGTTCAAAATTTATGAGGATTGTATTACTATAAATAAGTCAGCAGCCACAAATGATAATTCAACTTAATTCAATGCTGTGAAAACCTAGAATTTTTTTTTTAAAACACGATTTAAAAATAAACTATAACTCTGCTAAAAATAAATACTAAACATTTTGACCCAAGTAAAAATATATGCCTGAAGTACACTATAAATTATAATAAATAGCAAGACTGCCCTAAACTTTAAAAACAACTTTAAAAGATGTGGGGAGGGACAGGGAGGTATTTGTTTCAGCTGTCCTTGATCTTATCACTGTTGATTTTTTTAAAAAAATGTTCCAGCAGAAAAAAAATAGAAAGCTGGGAAAGAGGCAGAAACCTCTCTGGCTATTCTGCACCAGCTGGGAAGAAAAAGAAGGAAAATGGCAGACGGATGACAGATGAAGTCATTCCAGATCTTCAGCTGCTGGGGCACATAGGTCGCTTAATTAGCTGGTGGAATGAATGCAACCTTGATTAATATGTGGATGAAAGATGTTATTTCCCAATGTCAAGAAGAGAATCTTTTTAAAAAAAACATATAAGATGTATTTTGAGCACTTTTAAATAACTGGGCCTAATTTGTTTCCTTGCTTTTCCAGCTGAGGACAAAAGTCAACATATTGCTTGTGAAAACACGGGTCACACCATCTAATCACTTGCACCACCAAAGCTCAGAAATAGTTCCAATAATACTTTGCATGCAAACCCTCTAAGTAAAAGAAATGAGTGCTATTGGGTTATAGAACCTGTGACCCTATCCTCCAAATTCTGAACAAGTAGTTCCCATCAGTCCAGCTAATATGGCTGAGATAATAAGAGTCTAAAAACAGTGTATGTAACAAGCCATGATATCAAAATTACAGAACATGTTATGACATCATGGTACAAATGATGTGTTTCTGCCAACTGTATCGTTATGATTCTTCAATGGCCTCACTAGGCACACCCAGTAGCAACACCTGAAGGACCAAAGATTTCCACCCCTGAAGTTGCCTAATTAAGTTAGATAATCACTACAAGAGCCTGAGAGAAATATAAAGCATCATTTCTTCCTCTAGTAGAGCCCATAAATTTAGGGTCCCACTTCATAGTGTAACCCATTTGTTCTCTTATGTGCATTCTTTAAATTTCTATTAAAGTTAAGTCATCAAACTTCTTGCCTATACAGGTAGCCCTTGACTTACAACAGTTCATTTAGTAACCATTCGAAGTTACAATGGCACTGAAAAAAGTGACTTATGAATATTTTTCGCACTTATGGCTGTTGCAGCATCCCCATGGTCATGTGTTCAAAATTCACACTTGGCTCATATTTATGATGGTTGCAGTGTCCTGTGGTCATGTGATCACCTTTTGTGATCTTCTGACAAGTAGAATCAACAGATAAGTCAGATTCACAACCAAGTTACTAATTTAATAACTTCAGTTAACAAATATGGCAAGGAAGATTGTAAAATAGGGCAAAACTCACTTTAAAAATGTCTCACTTAGCAGCAGAAATTTTTGGGTCAACTGTGGTCATAAGTCAAGGACTACCTGTATGCTAAATGTTTAGCATCGCATTTTCAGTATTCAACATGCATCCTCCATTCTCACTCCAATCTGCTTTAAGAAGGCTGAAAAAGCAAAGGCTGCTACTATTTAAACATTGCAAGTAAACATTGTTTCAATGTTACTATGTGTGTATCTATTTCAGGCCAATAGGTGATAATTTTAATTTCACAACAACTATCAACAGATTGTTTTATTTTGTAAGACTATTATCCTAGATACATTATCATGGATTGCCTTTCTTTATCACATCGCAGCCTGCCTGCTTTCATTTGGTGGCAAGCTGACATGATAAAAGGAAATTATCTATGATAGCAGATCCACCAAGATAACAATGTGACACAACCTAGCAATAAAAAGATAGATGCAGTTTATCAGGCAGAAAAAAAGGAATTCCTATCATATAAAACAATCTGAGCTAATGAATGCTCCATTTACTGCTAGTAAGGAAGAAATTCCCTCCCCAATTGTATTTTTCCAAGCGTTGCCTATAATCTTTGCCTTGCTACTCCAGTCTCTTAATTATGGAAATACTTCTGCACACTAAAAAGAATTTAGGATAAGAGGTACTTTCCCTTCACAATTGAGAGCAGCAACACTGTCACTAAGCAATGGGGTCATTGAGTAAAGTGTTGTGTGACTGCAATGGATTATGTCAGTTCCATTGCAGTTGTGAAGTGTGACACATCATCATGACTTGTGATTTTAGTGCCAGTTTCACCATTGACTCTGCTGGTTGGAAACTGGTTGTGAAGCATGCAAATTGCAATTATGTTGACTGTGGGTCATAAACAACTGCTAGCTGCCAATCATAGAAATGTTGATCCTGTGACCCTGAGATGCTTTGGCCATCATAACTGCAAGGGTTAGTTATCAAATTGTTTTTTTCAGCACCATTATAACTTTGAGTGGTTTACTGAACAGGGCAGTTGTTAACTAAGGATTGTTGTCAAGATAATAAGAGCAAAAGAAACAATGTTCAGGAGGCCATGAAGAGTGAGTTTGTTTAGGTATGCAAAATGCCCTACATTCTCCTGCACCCAATGAGCCGTTCCAATTCTGAAAACTTTTGGAGTGTTAATTAAAGCAGCCATATCTCTTCCCAGGCTCATGCAACTAGGGACAGAACAGAACAGCTCCTGAAGCAGCCATGAAAAATATGCCATTTATTTATTTATTAAATGTATTTTGCCACCCATCTTGTACAAAATGAGATTCTGGGCAGCTTACACGATTAAAACATTAAAATCCTAACAAGTAAATATATTTAAATCGATAAAAATGAAACTTTCAATCAAGATAAAATTAGTTAAAAGATGGGGAGAGAGGGAACAGAATATAGGGGGGGGGGGGAATTGCATCTTAATTCATGAACCACCTCTGGTGTGTTGTTCCCACATTTCTGCCTGAAGCCATCTGGCAGAGCCGGGTCTTTTCTGACTTGCAGAAGGTCAGAAAAATAGAAGCCAATCTCACCTCAGGGGGAGAAAAGATGTTCCACAGGGCAGGAACCAGTTGTTTTAATTAACTGAAAAGAAGTGCTCTGTATGCTCTTACAAGTTCTCCAACTGTACTCTTATACAGTAAAATATATTACTGCACAGCAAGAATGAGGGACAGAGGGTCAAACATGTGATATTGAACAGAAAGAGCTTCCAAATAGGAACAGTTGTCTTGGGATGTCAGATTGTTGCATTTTGGACCAGCTGCAGATTCCAAATGGTCTTCGACAGCAGTCCCATGTAAAGTGCATTTGCAGTAATCCAAACAGGAAGTGATCAAAGCATGTGTAACTGTGAGCAAGGCCTCTTGGTACAGCAACTGACACATGAGAGATTAGTACAAAGGCTCTCCTGCCATGGCTGCCACCTGCTCTTCCAGCAGGAGCCATAAGTCCAAGAGGATTGCCAAATTGGGTTTTAGATCCGTATGGGGGGTTGTTATCCCTGGTTCAGTCAGAGATGACAACTGTCCTGACCACAGAGAGATCAAAAATACTGGTAGTCCTCAATTTTCAACCACAATTGAGCCCACAATTTATGTTGCTCAATGAGACATATGTTAAGTGAGTTTTGTCCCATTTTATGACCTTTCTTGACACAGCTGTTAAGTGAATCACTGCAGTAGTTAAATTAGTAACTGGGTATTAAGACTGACTTTGCTTGTCAGAAGGTTGCAAAAGGGATCATAAATATAAGATAGTAACTGTGAAAAATGGTCATGTCACTTTTTTCAGTGACATTGCAACTATGAACAGTCACTAAGTGAACTATTGCAAGTCGAGGACTTCCTATATTAAATAAGAGGGGAGAGAGTTAAGCCCTGTAGCACACACAATAAGAGCAAAGAAGTAAGCAAGCTTCACTGCTCTTACTGCACAAGTTCTAATAAAGATTAATGGCAATGTTTGGTCAGCTTCATCCTTCATATTCCTCCAGCACCACTCAAACTTCAAGGCCCTTGTCACGTACTCTTTCCAGGCTGCAATTAAGACCTCAGCAAATTCATGAGAACCTCAGGAATAACTTCAAGCTCCTTCTGAAACCCTACTGGATCCACCAATCATGGAACAGACTGATCAAATAGGCCCATCCTCCCTGCAGTGGGAGGCAGCTGGAGAATTCCAGGACCAAGAGGAATGATCTGTCCATGTGTTCATGCCAAGGGACTGGTGTTAATGTCCCCTAATCTCGTATCACCTTGCCACTGTCTTGAGACAAAGATCTAATGCATGATCCCTTTGTGAGTTGCATCATCTATAAGGTGCACCAGTTTTGTGGCTGTTAAGCGGCTCCGAAAACCAGCTGGGGAGAGGAACCCCGAAATTCAAAGGGGAGAGCTGCAAGAGGCTTTTTTTTTCTGTGATTTTTAAAGTGAAAGAATTCTCCTTTGCAAGAGAGAGGCAAGAATCCGTGTCCTTCTTTAGCTGAGGACTGAGTAGAAACTGGGAGGAGATACCCAGAGTGGTGGAGCTAGGCTAATAAGCTTTTTACACAGACTCAGAAGCTAGAGAAGAGTAACACCCATCCTGACCTGTCGCAGCGTTACAAGGGAGAATGTGGAACTCCTTGACAATTCCATCACTGTGGTCAGGACCTCAGCTAAGGCCACTGCCATCCTACAGGGTGAGGCAAAGACCAGAAAGTATCTAGCAAAAAGCAAGGACATGGCATAAATCTGTGATAAAAGAGTGCATTTGTGAACTGGGATATTATAAGTGAATATCACTATGATTCAGCATGTAATAATCATGCTGATGATTAATAGAGCAATGAAGGTGTTGTTCTGATGTGATTTATTTTCTCAATTTATCTATCTAATATGTGGATAATGGGCAGATAATAGGTGGATTCCACATTCAGAGAAGGCTAAAAGGGCCATGGATTCTAAAAACTTAAAAGAGTTCACAGAATTGATGGTAATGAACTGGGACTTACTTAAGAATATTGATAGAGATTGGGGAATGGACTTATTATACCCAAGTAAAAAAGGGGTTTTTTTTGAACAGCAAATGCTGCAGATATATCTAGAAGAGAGGTTTATGATTTGGGGCAATGAGATCCAATTGTTGGGAAAGATTCCAGTTAAAATTAAAATTTTAAGGAAAAGCCTTATCATTAAGAATCAACTGAGAATATATGATCCTGGATGGACCAGAGATAAAGATTATAGAATAGAATTCTTTATTGGCCAAATGTGATTGAGCACACAAGAAATATGTCTCCGGTGCATAAGCTCTCAGTGTACATACAAACAACAAAGTAGTAATTCATAAATCATAAGATATAAACAACAATTGATAAATCATAATATACCAATTTGAGAAGGTTGAAGGAAAGATGATAGGTGAGAAGGATGAGAAGGTAACAAGATTAATAACAATACAGCCTATTACATGGGTAAATATCTTTAGGCATAGGAGTGCTACGGGAGTTAGGTATTTAGCAGAGTGATGGCATGGGGTGGGGGTGGGGGGGAAGAAACTATCTTTGTGTCTAGTAGTTTTGGCATACAATGCCCTATAACAACGTCCTGAGGGGAGAAGTTGAAACAGTTTCAACAAGATGTGAGGGACCTATGGATATTTTCTCAGCTCTCTTTCTAGTGTGTGTAGTATACAAGTCCTCAATGGAAAGCAGGCTGGTTGAAATTATTTTTTCTGCAGTCCTAACTATCCATTGAAGTCGTACCTTTTCTGTTTGCTTCCTGTGCCAAACCAAACAATTATAGATGTACAATTGACAGACTCAATAATTCCTTTGTAGAACTGTATCAGAAAAACTGATACACAACTCTGTAGAACTGTATCAGCAGATGGTGGTTTATGGTAGATTAGAAGCCATTGTGGACTTTCTGTGAGTGACATAACAATAATAGGTTAACAGAAGACTTTGAAATATAACCTTGCTGTTGGCTTTACCTGTTAACTATTTTACACAGACAGACAGACATCAGGTCAAATTGATTGGGTACATAAGAATTGTAGGAGTCCATAAACTGTGGGCCTCTTTCACAAGGGAGAAAAACTATTATTCTTGAAATATATTTATCAATATTCGACTGGGGGAACAATCTATGTGTATATGTTTTTTCCTATGCACATTTTTAATATATTTTGTTTATTTTTGCTTTGTTCTTATATTTGTTCTTTTCTTGAGTCTGTATTTTAATGTTGTGAATAAAATATAAAAAATACTGCAACACCCCACCCCCCCCATAGAAATGCATAGTTTTGTTCAACTTGTAGGAGTTACAGAAGAACACTAAAACTTTGGAGTTGATTGCAAATGACAGGTGCCAATCAAAATTAGAGTGAAAAAAGGCTATACAACAAAGAGATGTTCAAAAATCAGGATAATAGATTAGGAAAGAATGGCTCTAAGTTGAAGAAACGCTCTTGGGATTTTAGAACCCCAAATAAAGGAAGCTCTTTCAAGTCAATATTATGATCAAGAAAAAGAAATCAGATAAAATATTATTCTTAAATTTCTGAAAGACTGATGAATTGTTCTCCCAGTCCAAATGGTAGTGCCATATATTTAATTAAAATAAATAAAAATAATTAAAATATAAAACCTCTTATAGTGACATTTAAAGGCAGTTATCTGTTTATGATTCTCTTTCATGCAAATCAAATTACAAGCCCAACTATGGTCCAACTTCATAAAAAGTCAAGCTTTCTGTAACTGTTTAAAGTTGAAAAGTTTAAAAATATCAACTGCAAAAGTTCTCTCTCGATTAGTGAATAGTTGATTATTCCATTGACAGACATAAATTATCTCCAGACCTGCAAATTACTCTCACATAATTGGTTAAAATTTTAGTGGATTGCCAGAGAATTTAAACTGAGGTACATTTCAAGGTATTATCATAACAACTTAGCAAAATCCAATCTTCTTTACAATTCAACTAACTAAACCAATTCCTATTGGGTTTTTTTTTTAAGGATGACATGGTAAGGGCAATGTCTATTTTGACAAATTGCCATTTCCCAAGTCACTCTGTCTGTATATAGCTTGCAACCAATTTTACTATTGGGTCTCTCAGGATTCCTCTCCACATTCCTCTAAGCAGGAAAATAAATAAGACAGAAATGTGTCTAACCAAACTTCTAAATGTCCAGGAGTATTCCCTAATACATAAAAATAATTAATTCTTCTTGGAAGAGAAAGACATAAGGCTGACAATGGCAACTGATCTCAGGAGAAATCCTTAAAAAACCTATTACAACAAAAATCATCCTTCCAAAGCTTTACCAAATTCTTCAGGGAACTCTGCTATGATTCTCAGGTCAGACATGTATCAGTTGGCTTTACAGCCTTCTCTAAGCAATTTACAGAGTCAGCATATTGACCACAGCAATCTGGGCCCTCATTTTACCAGCCTTAGAAGGGTGGAAAATTGAGCCCATCAGGATTGAACTCCTGGCTGTGGGAATGCAGAGTTTGTCTGCAGTACTGTATTCTAACCACAGCTCTTGAAATATTTCATTCATTGGTGTCTAATTAAGAGGACTGTGCTGTGCTTTGAAAATAATTTGAAAAAAGTGCTTCATGGCATACCTGTCTGCGGCTATTTCAGGCAAAATGAAAATTACGAAAGGGATGGAGGAAGAAGATTTGCTGATCATTGGTTTTAATCATATTTTTCTTTAAGCAGCAGTTGGGTAGATATAGTACCAAATTATATAGGAGTGCCCAAGTTTAGTGGATTGATAGCTTTTGAGTGGTATGCTAATGAATTAGGAATAAAAACTTTGTTCTCATTTACAGTTATGTTTAATTAAATATCCTGAATACTGTAGTACTGTCAACCATTTATTTAATTATATCCCCCTGTGTCATGTTAAACATTGCAAGTAATAATATTTAGAGGTTTGGGGAGATGGATTAGATAGATGATGAGTGGTTGGAAGGATGGATAGGAGTCTGTCCAAAATGGATAAAATGAAATGAAAGAACTCTTGTCAAGATATTTCTTTCTTTAGTCAGTTATGCTAAATAAGTGGCTTCCATAAGCAGGTGACTTCAGATAGAATGTCATTCTGACCAGGAATTTTGTCAAACTTCCTCTGGAGTTTCTGGGCTAGAAAAAGCAATTTATCTGCTCATTCTTTAAGCAGGGATCCTTTTGACAACTCAGATTCAACTTTAGGTTGCAGAAATTTTGCCAGGAGACACTGCATGGCTTTAAAAGCTTTTACTAGACACTGCCCACACATTTTCAAGCCTATGTTTGCAATCATTACAGCCTGACATTTGCTAGAGATTTGTGCAGGATGAATGCATGAAATGCTGTTCCCAATCTCCCACATCACAGAGGTTGCCCTGCTAGGTGCAAACGCTTAGTGTATGTTTATTTTCCTCCAGCTAAATCCATTGCCATGACTCCAATCTTTCAAAATCAACCTTGTTTTCCAAAAGGCAGGAAATGTTTTAGATACAAGCATGCTTGGTCTACTTTTATATCAAGAAGCTTCAGATAACTATAAAATACTTAGAATACCAC
This sequence comes from Pseudonaja textilis, assembly GCF_049901715.1. NCBI lineage: Eukaryota > Metazoa > Chordata > Lepidosauria > Squamata > Elapidae > Pseudonaja > Pseudonaja textilis. The sequence goes on from NC_141991.1 coordinate 174,352,635, forward strand.
AAATTAATACATGCAAAACAACTGTATCTCCCAAAACTGAGTTTAAGAGGAGCCTAAATAAAATATTGCCAACAGCTAAGAGTCTGCCAGGCAGTCATGTCTTAGAACACCCCTACCCCATTCCCTCCCTAACAAAATAAGCCATGTGGCTGTCATAATTCACCACCTAAATTTGCTGTTGGTATAAGGGTTGAAACTGCTCAATGAAGAAACTATCAATAACAGATGCTAATTATGGAAGGAAAAAACAAAAGAAATTCTACTGGGATTTCTTTGCCCAACAATGACTACCCATAGAAACTACTGCTTTGAATTACAGCAAGGATAGATCCTATTTTTTTTCCAGTCCAAAGTAGCTTGCAGCTGGAATGTAAATTCCACCATGTTGTAAACATATGCATAATGCTTTATTGTGAGATGTTTTACAACATGTGGGAGCTGGTTTATACATACAATGCTCCTACCTATGAACAGCCTTAACCTGACAAATTCATTAGTGGGCCATGCTCAATGAAAACATAATTTGTGAAATCTGGCATTTCCAAAAGAAAACAATTTCTGCTACTGACAGGATTCACAAGGCAGCTGCATTTCTCACACACACACATACAATCTTCAAAAGCAGTTCTTATCAGTATGTGATTCAGGGAGAGCTTTATTGAAAAACTAAAGTATGTAATTTCTTGCCTAGTGGATGGCCATTTTTTTTTTTTTTTGCTCATGCTAATTTAGCATCTTGTCTGTTTCTTTCCAAGGCTATGTAATCTCTGTACCTATTCGGTTAAGGAAAACAGGAAATTTCTAAGGCACGTCCGAAAGGAGGACTTTTCAATCAGTTTGCCTTGTTCTGTCCTGGGATTTAGATCATACTTACCTTATCTAGAAATTGATTTCCTACATTTCTTGTGTTGCTCCTCCACTGGGGACAACTCATGATTTAAAATCATACAACACATCATAAAAATGAATTGTTTTAAAATACAGTAAAAAAATAAAGGCAACCTTTTGAAATGAAACCAGTTCTATGAGGGAGAAAGCTAGCCACAATAGGGATGTGTTAAAAACAAAAGACAGAAAGAGGAAAGAGAGGAAGGGAAGGGAAGGGAAAAGAGAAGATATTTTAGTGGGAAAGACTACTGTAATATTTATGTAATATTTATGTAATATTTATTAATTTTTCAACCTTCAATTTCCAAACTTTGGGGCACTCTAAAGTTGTGACATGCATGCCTTGGGGATTGTAAAGATATTTTGGTTACTTTAATATAATTTAGATGTGCTTGTTAAGTAACTACATAAATATAACTTTTTAACATTTTGTTTATTTCATGTATAATATTGGTGTAGTCATGAAGGAGGTACTGTTCTGTCAAATTTTTTCTTACCCTATAGCTGAAGAATTTCCCAAGGGATTTGGTGCAGTCTTTTATTCTTTGAAGCAGACCTCACTGACCCTACTTTTTCATTTGCTACTTTTGTTTTGACTGAGAATAAACACCCACCCACAACATTTCCCTCCTTTACTGCCTCAAGAGCATGTTTACTGCCAGTAAATAGATTACACTGATTATCTGGACAGAGATTTTATTTCATTCAATTATTTTATATTAGAGGCATCAAGTCTGGACTGTAAAATCAGAGTAGACCACTAGAAGGCATCAAACAGGTTTTTTTGTATCTCCTTATTGTTATCCATAGTCATCCAACATGTTACACTCCAGATCTTGTAGCCATAATATATGACACAATATATTCATCCATAACATGGTTTGTTTAGTCTGGCTTAATCTGCAGTGTGAATTCCATATTGCACATTATATGGGGACTCAATCAGCTGTGACTTACTCAACAATCAACATGGCTTAATGCAATGTTGTCAAATTTCCTCAACTTGATACTTTCCAACTGGGCCAAGAATTTTGGAAATTTTAGTCTTTAAACACTTTAGATCACCAATCAGGAAAGAATTGCAAAACGTAATTGGTAAGTCAGTGGCCCCCAAGCTTTTGAGCATCAGAGACCGGTTCTGTGGAGATAGGCTTTTCCTTGGCCCCAATGGGGCATGGTTTCACATGCTGCCTGCACCTTGTAGATGGGGCATGGCCCAGTGCTGGTTGGGGACCCCTGTTTTAAGTCACACTAGCATATCCCAAACTAGTGAACTAAGTGAGGTAATCATTTTTCCTACTACATTTTTAAAAAACCCAATTGTTCTTTTAGGAGCTTGTAGTACCTACAAAGTCTTGCTATTTCAGAAATATTTGTGTTTCATCATTTGTTCTTCCCATTGTCTATTTATCTAAACAAAAGATATTTTTGCAAATAATAGCAATAGTATCTATTCTTTATTTTTTTACTAATTCATGTTCATGTTTGCATGCTATAAGTATTTATTTTAAGTTTATTGCTGAAGTTTGAATATTCATCCATATATTATGTTCTTAAGTTACTAACATCACTTTTTCAAATTATTTTATAAGAAATGGGGACATATTTGTTTGCAAATTCTTTGCAAACACAAGTACTGCATTCACACCTAAAGCTGGACTAGGATGTTAACTATTGTTGAACAAATCATAACAGCTTGGCTTTCTGCTAAGGTATAATGTGTGGGTTCACCTAAATGATAAGCTAAATAAAATGAAATCACATATATCTTGATGAGAAATATGAATCCAAATACTAAATGAAAGAGCCAGAACTGGCTTTTGTGTAGCTTTTTTCAGTGGCAAAAAATGGATATATAAAGAGAAAATAGGTTTGCTTCATCCCTCAGTGAGGAAGTGGCAATCAGACAGTAATCATGTTCTACAAAATCTTTGCCAGGATTTAATTTGAAGGTTTAGTCACCAAATCTGGCCTCAATAAATATCAAGAACTTCCATTCTGAGGCATCAACCACAATCACCTCTCACTGATCTACATCTCTAGGTCAACAGGAACAACTTCCAGGCTGGTTCGCCTGTGACATTTTTCATTACAGGAATGATGGTTTGATGCTTGGACAAACAGCTCACTTTTTGAAGCACATTCTTCTCCACAAGAACAGTAGACAAGAAATACCTAGCAACACAGCATTCCACTGGCATGCACTGCAAATGGGAAAAGTCAGCAGGAAACAGCCTCTAAAATTTATGAAGCCATCGCTTATAATCCCCTATATTAGATATAGGCAACTTGGTACTTTTGGACTGGAACACCCCAAAACTCCATCCACCAAGAATAACAATGAGGGATTCACATAGTTGTTGCAGTCCAAAATGGAGGACACTAGACTGCCTTCCTTGGCTTCTACACACTAAGTACTTTTAGTCAGCTCAAAAGATCCCACATGTTTGCAATTAACTCATTTTCAACATCCATTAAGGTCACCAACATTGTCTTGCCTTCCTGAAACATGCATTTAGTTGCATCCAAATAGCAACAATAAATCACAAGGGTTTTTTTCCCCCCTGGCCGGTGCACACATAAATCACTTTTCGTCTGCCAGTAGCACAGGTGGAGCCTTTTCAACCGCGGCAGATCAAGAGTAACAAAAATGGAGGGGGGGGGGGAGAGAATCTCTTACGCTGCAGTTGCTTCTGAGCCTCCCAACTGAACGCACAAAATGCCACTGAAAAAGAGAGCAACGCACACCCCTTATTTCGGAGAATAGAGAAGCCAAGCTTTGCTTAGCAGCAGGCAGCTCCGCACAAATCCAACTCCAGAAACCAAGATGTGGTGCAAAACTTTACTTAGGTAGATCTGGCTAGTCCAAACCCTCCCATCAGTTTAAAGAGGCCTTTTTAATCTTGCTTGCTTCTCTAGCATCCAAGTTTCGGGCGCCTTTTCCTTCTTGGTACCGATTCCGGCTGGGAAATCCAATTGTCCATACAAAGACAGGCTAAGCATCTTCTCCACACGCATGCACAACCCAAGGCATCCGAATAAGGCACCCTCGAGTTCTCCGCGCAACGAAAGGCATAAAGTCACCCACGCAGCCGCCAGGTATCTGGGCTGTACGATCCTCCGGTACAAAGAAAAACGCAGGCAGCTCTGCTTGTATGTTGTTGCGCCCGCGCGCACATACACACACACACTAGCACACTTTTTTTGAAATGCCTCGTGGAATCCAGATTAAATCCTCTACGGCAGGCAACGCGTAGTAAATATTTCCAGGCATCCCGAGGTTTTTTACACTTACACACACACACACACACACACACACACCCCTACCTCTATGCAATTGCAAGCTGCGCCTTCTTCACCCTGCGCCTTCTTTTAATATTCCCACAATTTCCCCGCAGACCTAACCAAGGGCTCTTTGTGTCCCTTCCTCGCTTCTTGCCCCAACTAAAAAGCGGAGAAGGGAAAGCAAAGTTTTCCGGCGGAGATTAACCCCTCACCCCCATCCCTGCCAAGAGGGATCAGCCCCAGCGACCTCCCTCCCCAGACCAGACCGCAAAACCCTCTTCCCACCCACCCCCTTTTCGGAGTCAACCCACCGCGGCTCCGATCTCCGTCCCTTGGCCTCACCTCCGGCTCTCCTTTTCCTTTTCTCCGGCCCCGCCGCTATCCAAGCTAGGGGTAGCAAAATCCACTCAAGAGGCTGCCGCGAGACGCCGTCTCCATCCAATGCACCATCATGATCTCCGTGTGTAGCGAGGCATGTACGGGAAGAGGCTGCACTTTGGGGCTTCGGCGGAGGGTCCGTTCTTTCAGAGCCCGGATACTCCTCGTTTTACCAAGGTCCTGAGGACGAAGCGGGAGGAAGAAGAAGAGGAGGAGGAGGAGGAGGGGTGGAAATTCGGGGGGGGGGAGAGGGGGGGGGCTGTCTCCTACTTGCTCAACAGAAGAAACAGCCGGGGCAGAAAAGGAGATTGATGATGGTGTGAGGAGGTGGGAATCGAAGGGACAGCGAGCGTAGGTTTGCGCAGGCGCAGGACGGAGGACACTCAGCGTGCGCGGTAGCCCCCTCGTGCCGCTTCCCACCTCCTGGGTCCCGCAAGCAGAAGCAGTTGCCCTATAGGCGAAGGGGGCGTGGCGGTGGCGGGTGTGGGTGGGTGGCTTCCCGCCTCTTTTTTTTTTCTTTCCCCCTGGAAAGCTGAGTGCTGTTTCGCTTCCACGACCTCTGAGGTTGTCTTTGCCTTGCCCCGCCTCGCTTACCATGTGGGTGTCCATGCCCTGCGGGTAGACCGGGTTCTTCTTCTCCTTGGAGGGCTTGCTGAGGGAGAGGGAAAAGGGGAGTGGGGTGTGGGGGCATCGTATGTGAGGGCGGAGAGGGGGACTCCTGCTTTCGCTGCGGTTTACCAGCGCCTGCTTAAAATTGCTTGCTTGCCTGAACTGTGTGCTACAGCATCATCTCTTAGATCGGCCTTCACTACTTCTTCCACGGAAGGCTTCCTAGAGGGATAGAATAAAAAAGATCACAAGCAAGCAGTGCTAGCACAGCTTTATAAGGCCTTTGTGAAACCGCAGCTGGAATATTGCACCCAGTTTTGGTCACCACTATACCGTATAAAAACAGTGTAGAGACTATGGAAAGAGAGTAGAGAAGAACAACAAAGTGGACTGTGGGGCTGGAGGTTAAAACATAATGATGCAGGACTTAGGCATCTTTAGTATAGGACTAGGAGTGACATGGTGGCAATATTCCAATATTTGAGGGGCTGCCACAAAGAAGAGGGAGTCAGTCACCCTATTGTCCAATGCACCAGAAGGCAAGACACGAAACCATAGATGGAAACTAATCAAGGAGAAAAGCTACCTACAACTAAGGAAATAACTTCCTAACAGTTGGAACTATTTACCAGTGGAAGTTGGAACTATTTACCAGCCTTCAGATGTTTTGGGTGCTCTGTCACTGGAAGCTTTTAAGAAGAGACTGGAGAGCCATTTCTATGAAATGGTACAGGTTGTGCTTCTGCTTGAGAAGGGGGTTGGACTAGAAGACCTCCAAGATCCCTTCCAGCTATGTTATTCTAGTTTTTAAAAAGGACGACAAAACAATATTGAAAGGCACTAGGAATACATGGTGGTATGTGAGACAGAAAAGAACTCAAAGGTGGCTTCCAGGGGCTCCCTAGGGAACTTCCTTGAGGTGTGTTTGCCTGTGGCAGATGAAATTGGTGCCCTTCTCTAAATATTCGGGTTGCAATTGCTGAAAGGCCATCTGGGAACTGCACTCATCTCTCCAGAGAAAGTTGGACTTTTGCATAAAGATGTAGATGTACAGGTTAAAATGCTGATAACTTTTCATATCTTTGAAAAAAAAGAGTAATAGCATTTGGCATCTTATAGCAGTTATGCCACAGGTTTTATTGGCAGGGCTTCCTTTGTTTTCTTCCAAGCCAAGATGTAGCAAATAATTATACAGGTAGTTCTTGACTTGCAACCATAATTAACCTTGGAATTAAGGTTATAAGTCTTACTGGTCATTAAATGGGTCAACAAAATAGGGGCAATCGTATTTTACAACAGTTTTTGAAGTGGTCATTAAAGGAAAGCTGCAGTCATTAAGTGAACCCATTGTTCATGATGAGCATTTTTTGTGAGAAAGTCGAAGTAAACACCAAGAAAAACATTGTAAATTGTAGCCAGGGGATCATGGGGTGCTGCAAAGAGCTGTGAATATGGGCTGGTTGCTGAGTGCCCACAGTGCATTGCATGAGTGCGGATGGGGAGGGGGCACCCTAGGTGGTATTCAGCAGGTTCTGACCAGTTCTGGAAAAGAGCTAGTAGAAAATTGTAGTAGTTAAGAGAACCGGCAAATCCCACCTCTGACTGGAGATTTTACACTATCCTTGCCCTGCCACACCCACCAAGCTGTGCCCACAGAACCGGTAGTAATTTTTTTTGAATCTCACCACTGATTACTTTCTTCAACAACTGTGGCAAGACAGGTAATAAAATGGAGCAAAGGTCACTTCACAAATCTTTCACATAGCAGCATCAACTTGGGGCTCAATTTTGGTGGTGATTTGAGGACTACCTGTATACAGCTGTAAATAGAAAATAATAACGGTCAATGAACAATGTTGTTTATTTAACGGTTGATTTTAATTAAAAGTTTTGTTGATATAAACAAAAATTGAACAAAAATGTATATAAAATGATACCATAAAAACACCAAATTAAAAAAAATGAATAAATATTAAAACTAACAACGATGATAACAAACAAACAAACAAACAAAAAACAGCAAGCCATCAATCAAGGAAACTTTCTCCTCTTCCTCACTAACTAGATGGCAGGTGCCTGCTTTCCCCACCTGAAGCCTCAGGGCTACCCTGTTGCGGCTGTTGCTTCAGCCCAATCACTCTGGGCAGGCTGCTCAGAGCCATTGACCAACCCACCTCCTGAGGTGCCTGGGTTCCTCCTCCTCCAAGCTGCCCTCTGGAGAGGAATCTGAGGAAGCATCTGAGGGAGGAATCAAAGGCTTCTATTAGTACCACTTTGTTCTTTCTCGAGCTCCTTTAATTGCCCTCTGCTCTCCCCAGGTAGCAACCTGGACGCCTTCTGATCTGAGGGGCTCATCTGACATCGTAGCTTTTAGCCTTTTCTTACTAAGGATACTGGAGAGGGTTGTCATTTCCTTCCCCAGTGGACCCCGTTGTGTCAGCACCCTCCACTCGGGCCTGTGTGACTTGGGTGGCCCTGCGCAGCATAGCTCATGGCTTCACTGAGCGTCGCAAGGCAAAACATTGATCCACGAAGAGGCCAAATTAGATACCTCTTCTCATTGAAGAAGGCGTTCCAGGGAGTCCAGGGAGTCCTCTTCCAGGCTGCTGACATCGTCCATGGTATCTTCCTCTTGTGGAGAATCCTGTGAACCACAATGATTCCTCTTTAGCCTTCAGGGAAAAGAGTCTCAGAATTCCTAAAAGAGGGCCTATTGAATGGGGCCCACATCCATTTAGGCCACCAGTCCCTGCTGCTTTGCGGGATAGGGACCCTATCCCTCCCCAACCCAAAACACTTTGTTTTTCTTACCCATGGACTGGAAGAAGGACTGGCCTCTGACGCCTCTGCACCCTGGTCCCTGCTTTCCTCAGATTCCTCCTCCAGAAGGTCAGCTAAGGAGTCCAAATCCCCCAGGCTACTGGAGCCCACAAGGACGGTCAGCGAATCCTGCAAAGGACAATATGAAATCCTAAACATTCTCCATGCCAGTAAGATTGCTAAAGGATAGGGTGCTTTCTCCTGCTCTCATGAGAAATGATGGCATGGCCTCCATCGGCCGCATTGCCCCAAGCTTTCTTACCTGTGAGTAAGGGGTTTCCTCCCCACCAGGAGAGAGCTCCTCCTCCACCAGTTGCTCTCCTGGTTTCTGCAATAAAAATGCAAAGGTTCTGTCTGTTGGCATCTCAAGAAAACCACAGGGACAGGGCTTCTTCTTTTCATATGGGGAGGAACTGTCCAAGCCTTACCAACTCAGTGGAGGTCCCCAACATGGTGGACAGCCCCGGCCTCCAGTGCCTGTCCTCTCTGTGGAGAGAAAACGAAAGGGCCAAAGATCAGAAGTCGCCACGGGCCCTTCATCAAGAGTGGTCATGTGGAAGCTCTAACAGCCCTTCCAGCTGGCCTGCCCAGGGGCTTGGCCTGCCAGTGGGATTGCCCTGAGTCCTCCTTCCTGTAGCAGAAGCAGAGATGCCTCCCCTCTGCAAAAGTTTCACCCTCCAAAGTGTTACCTACCCTGTTAGGCAGGCACTGCTTTCCTCCTGCACGTCCCTTGGGCTCTGAGCCGTCTCCATAGGTCGGCTTTCTTCCGATGGATCCTGCAAGAAGAAGGCAAATATCCCGTCTCTTGGCCTATTAGCAAATCCAGAGAGACAGGGCTTCTGCCTTTACTTTGGGGAGGAGCTGGTCTGGCCTTACCGACTCAGTGCAGGTCTCCAAGATTGTAGGGAGCCGTGGCGTCCACTTCAATCTCCTCTCATATCTGGGGAGAGAATGAAGGGCCTGAGTCAGAAGAAGAGGCAGAGGGTGGAGATGCCTCCCCTCTGCAATCCTTTCTTCTAGCCCTTCTCTGTAGGGCTTCAGTGCAGCCTCCTTCTTGGGGGCTTCAGAATCCCTCAGATGAGAACACTAACCTCATTAAAGTGAGAGTGGGCTTAACATCTTCCATCCTGGGGCTCCGGGCGATCGCACGAACACCCATCACAACCTGCAAGTAACAATTGTTCATTGAAGGCATCAATTAAAAGTCCTCTGCATGTGGTGGAACCTTTGTCTTCCCCAGGAGGGAAGGGCTGCATTACAGAGGGCAAAGAGGCAGCAGGTCATGGAAAATGTGACTGATGGGAAAAGGCTCAAAATGGCTCTTCCTTAGTTTTCCCCAGGATTTTCCCTTCCAAGCCATCAAGATCTTTCCATGAATCCAAGGGGCTCTTCTTCAGTTTTCTAGGCTGGCCAGGTTCCCCTCAAGGGCAAATTCCTCCCTTCCCCCACCCGATTTTGAAGCCCGAAGCCCCACTGGCCATGTTGCAGAAGTGTCCTTACCCCAGGAAAGGAAGATCTGCCTCCATCAGACACATGAGGATGTGTCTCCCTTTCTCCCTGCCGGTCATCCGGTTCCTGTGCCTCCTCGGTGCTGATCAAAGGAACAAGGTGACATTTCAAAGAACATGCATCTAGCTCAGCCACCCTTTTCTAAGACCGGCCAATCTACCTGCCCATCTTTTTGTCCCCACAAGCCCCTTCTGGACAGGAAGCCATTTTGGGGAGAGGCTCTTACAGACTCTGCAGTTGATCAATGGTGCCCCCCACGGCCAGGGTTTAAAGAGAAGTTGGTGTTGGTATCTGTCAGGAGGCACAGGAAGATCTTCAATGTTGCTCTTCAAACAACAGAAAAGGCGCGAACACAAAAGATGGCCACATTCTGAAAAGACTTCTGACAGCCATTACCAAGTGGTTGTTTCACTGCAGGAAGGGAGAATGGAGAGCTGTGCACCGGCTAGTGGCTTTACAAGGCAAACTCAGAGCCTTGCTCCTCATAGCAAGAAATCGGGCTGACCCTCACTACTTTGCCTTTTCTCTGCCCTCCATGTTCTCAGATGAGGTGCAGAAGGCAGTTCCTCTTCCTCAACACGAACGCTCTGCAGCTGCAAGCTTTCCCCACCTGAAGCCTCGGAGGTGTCTTGATGCAACTGGGTTTCAGCCAAATCACTCTCAGTCAACTGCTTGGAGCCATTGACCAACTCACCTCCTGATCTGTCTGGGGCTGGTTCATCCTCCTCCAAACTGACAACTGAAGAGGCATCAGGGGAAGGAATCAAAGGTTATTATTAATGCCACACATACTCTATAAAAGTACAAAGACTTTGCACTTTCTAGAGATACTTGCAATTGCGCTCCACTCTCCCCAGGTGGCACATTGGATATCTTCCAATCTGAGGGGCTCACTTTCTGGCAACATAGCTTTTAGCCTTTTGATAAGTTTCATGGGATTTTTTTTTTTTTTTTTAGTAAGGATACTGGAGAGGGTTGCCATTTCCTTCTCCAGTGGGCCACATTGTATCAGCACCCTCCACTGTGACCTGTCAGCTTGTGCTTGGCCTTGCACGGCATGCCTCATTGCTTCATTGAGCTGAACAAGTCTCTTTGACATGACAAAGCCTTGATCCATGAAGAATCTGCAATAGATACCTCTATCAATTAAAGAGAGAAGTCCAGGAAGTCTCCTTCTAGGCTGCTGAGATCTTCTAGGGTGGCTTCTGCTTCTTCAGGAGAATCCCGTGAATGACAACGATTCCTCGTTAGGCATCAGCGCAAAAGAGGGTCAGCATTCCTAAAAGAGGCCCCATTGAGTGGGGATGCTTGATGAAAACAGTGCTCCTCTTGCTGGATACATCTCCAGAGTTGGAGGAATATCCACTCCCACCTCTCCCATAGAAAAAAGCCATTATGGGGAGAAGCTCTTAGAGAGTCTGCAGTCCATCAATGGTGCCCCCTATGCTCAGGGTTTAAAGCGAAGTTGGTGGTGGTATCTGTCGGGAGGTGCAGGTATGTCTTCAACGTTGTTCTTCCAGCAACAGAAAAGGCTCGAACCCCTTTTCCAGATGTTCTGTGAAGAGAAATAAATGTGAGTCAGTGAGAAGAGTTGAGAAACAAGATTTTCTCCCCTATTGCCAGTTTCTTGGCAGCCAAGAGGCCAAACTTACTCTGAAAAGCCTTCTGGCAGCCATCACCACTTGCTACTTGCTCTAGTCGCTCGTACTTTCACTGCACAAAGGGAGAATGGGCAGCTGTGCAGTGATGGTGGCTTTTCAGGGCAACTACCACTTCTTCAGGAGAATCCCATGAATGACAATGATTCCTCGTTAGGCATCAGGGCAAAAGAGGGTCAGCATTCCTAAAAGAGGCCCCATTGAGTGGGGATGCTTGATGAAAACAGTGCTCCTCTTGCTGGATACATCTCCAGAGTTGGAGCAATATCCACTCCCACCTGTCCCATAGAAAAATAGTCTCTCTATTCTTTCCTGTAAAAGTCCTGCCTGGAAGCAGCAGGGTGCTGGAGAGGATGGTGCCGAAGAAGGCAAGGGGGCCCTTCCCTGCTGCTTTGTGGTAAATGAACCATTTGCACCAGAGCTTGGGTGCATATAGTTAGCCTATGTAGGTTGTTCAAAGGGTCGGGTGTCTTTTTGTTCCAGCGCCCAGAGCAATGTAGCACAGTTCACTCAGTTTAGGAGAGGTGAATAGAGGGCATCCATCCCTCCCCAACAGAAAACACTTTGTCTTTCTTACCATGGACTGGAAGAATCGCTGGCTTTGGAAGACATTCCAGCATCCTCCAAGCTTCCCTCTGACTCCTCACCCAGAAAGTCAGCAATAGAGTCCATATCCTCCAGGCTGCTGGTCCTGGAGCCCACCAGGACTTTCACTGAGTCTTGCAAATGACAGTATCAACGCTAAATCCAAGGCACCTGTCAGGAGGCACAGGTATGTCTTCAAAGTTTCTCTTCCAGCAACAGAAAAGGCTCAAACACCTTTTCCAGATGTGAGAAAGGAGTTTCTTCCCCACCAGGAGAGAGCTCCTCCTCCTCCACCAGTTGCTCTCCTGGTTTCTGCAATCAAAATGCAAAGATTCCGTCTGTTGACATCTCAAGAAAACCACACAAACAGGGCTTCTTCTTCTCACATGGGGAGGAACTTTCCAAGCCTTACCAACTCAGTGGAGGTCCCCAACATGGTGGACAGCCCCGGCCTCCAGTGCCTGTCCTCTCTGCGGGGAGAAAACGAAAGGGCCAAAGATCAGAAGTCGCCATGGGCCCTTTATCAAGAGTGGTCATGTGGAAGCTCTAACAGCCCTTCCAGCTGGCCTGCCCAGGGGCTTGGCCTGCCAGTGGGATTGCCCTGAGTCCTTCTTCCCGTAGCAGAAGCAGAGATGCCTCCCCTCTGCAAAAGTTTCACCCTCCAAATGTTACCTACCCTGTTAGGCAGGCACTGCTTTCCTCCTGCATGTCCCTTGGGCTGTTAGCCGTCTCCATTGGTCGGCTTTCTTCCTATGGATCCTGCAAGAAGGAAGCAAATATTCCGTCTCTTGGCCTATTAGCAAATCCAGAGAGACAGGGCTTCTGCCTTTACTTTGGGGAGGAGCTGGTCTGGCCTTACCGACTCAGTGCAGGTCTCCAAGATTGTAGGGAGCCGTGGCGTCCACCTCAGAGTCCTCTCATATCTGGGGAGAGAATGAAGGGCCTGAGTCAGAAGAAGAGGCAGAGGGTGGAGATGCCTCCCCTCTGCAATCCTTTCTTCTAGCCCTTCTCTGTAGGGCTTCAGTGCAACCTCCTTCTTGGGGGCTTCAGAATCCCTCAGATGAGAACACTAACCTCATTAAAATGAGAGTGGGCTTAACGTCTTCCATCCTGGGGCTCCGGGCGATCGCAGGAACACCCATCACAACCTGCAAGTAACAATTGTTCATATAAAGTATGAATTATAAATTCTCTGCATGTGATGGACATTTATCTTCGCCAGAGGGAAAAAGAGGCAGCAGAAGAGGCCTTCTAGTCCAACCTGCTGCTCATGAACACGTTCCCAGCATTGCCTCGTCTGCCTGCTGTGCTCTAGAGCCAGATTCTGGGGCAGCCCATCAAGAAGAGCGAGACTGGCCCCTTGCAAGTAATCAAGCTGACCTTCGCTGCTCCTGCCTTTGTTCTGCCCTAAGTGTTCTGGGTTCAGTTGCAGAAGGCAGTTCCTCCTCTTCCTCACTAACTAGATGGCAGGTGCCTGCTTTCCCCACCTGAAGCCTCAGGGCTACCCTGTTGCGGCTGTTGCTTCAGCCCAATCACTCTGGGCAGGCTGCTCAGAGCCATTGACCAACCCACCTCCTGAGGTGCCTGGGTTCCTCCTCCTCCAAGCTGCCCTCTGGAGAGGAATCTGAGGAAGCATCTGAGGGAGGAATCAAAGGCTTCTATTTGTACCACTTTGTTCTTTCTCAAGCTCCTTTAATTGCCCTCCGCTCTCCCCAGGTAGCCACCTGGACGCCTTCTGATCTGAGGGGCTCATCTGACATCGTAGCTTTTAGCCTTTTCTTACTAAGGATACTGGAGAGGGTTGTCATTTCCTTCCCCAGTGGACCCCGTTGTGTCAGCACCCTCCACTCGGGCTTGTGTGACTTGGGTGGCCCTGCGCAGCATAGCTCATGGCTTCACTGAGCGTCGCAAGGCAAAACATTGATCCATGAAGAGGCCAAAATAGATACCTCTTCTCATTGAAGAAGGCGTTCCAGGGAGTCCAGGGAGTCCTCTTCCAGGCTGCTGACATCGTCCAGGGTGTCTTCCCCTTGTGGAGAATCCTGTGAATCACAATGATTCCTCTTTAGCCATCAGGGAAAAGAGACTCAGAATTCCTAAAAGAGGGCCTATTGAATGGGGCCCACATCCATTTAGGCCACCAGTCCCTGCTGCTTTGCGGGATAGGGACCCTATCCCTCCCCAACCCAAAACACTTTGTCTTTCTTACCCATGCACTGGAAGAAGGACTGGCCTCTGACGCCTCTGCACCCTGGTCCCTGCTTTCCTCAGATTCCTCCTCCAGAAGGTCAGCTAAGGAGTCCAAATCCCCCAGGCTGCTGGAGCCCACCAGGACGGTCAGCGAATCCTGCAAAGAACAATATGAAATCCTAAGCATTCTCCATGCCAGTAAGATTGCTAAAGGATAGGGTGCTTTCTCCCGCTCCCATGAGAAATGATGGCATGGCCTCCATTGGCCGCATTGCCCCAAGCTTTCTTACCTGTGAGGAAGGCGTTTCCTCCCCACCAGGAGAGAGCTCCTCCTCCACCAGTTGCTCTCCTGGTTTCTGCAATAAAAATGCAAATGTTCTGTCTGTTGGCATCTCAAGAAAACCACAGGGACAGGGCTTCTTCTTTTCATATGGGGAGGAACTGTCCAAGCCTTACCAACTCAGTGGAGGTCCCCAACATGGTGGACAGCCCCGGCCTCCAGTGCCTGTCCTCTCTGTGGGGAGAAAACGAAAGGGCCAAAGATCAGAAGTCGCCATGGGCCCTTTATCAAGAGTGGTCATGTGGAAGCTCTAACAGCCCTTCCAGCTGGCCTGCCCAGGGGCTTGGCCTGCCAGTGGGATTGCCCTGAGTCCTTCTTCCCGTAGCAGAAGCAGAGATGCCTCCCCTCTGCAAAAGTTTCACCCTCCAAAGTGTTACCTACCCTGGTAGGCAGGCACTGGTTTCCTCCTGCACGTCCCTTGGGCTCTGAGCCTTCTCCATCGGTCGCCTTTCTTCCGATGGATCCTGCAAGGAGAAGGCAAATATCCCGTCTCTTGGCCTATTAGCAAATCCAGAGAGACAGGGCTTCTGCCTTTACTTTGGGGAGGAGCTGGTCTGGCCTTACCGACTCAGTGCAGGTCTCCAAGATTGTAGGGAGCCGTGGCGTCCACCTCAGAGTCCTCTCATATCTGGGGAGAGAATGAAGGGCCTGAGTCAGAAGAAGAGGCAGAGGGTGGAGATGCCTCCCCTCTGCAATCCTTTCTTCTAGCCCTTCTCTGTAGGGCTTCAGTGCAGCCTCCTTCTTGGGGGCTTCAGAATCCCTCGGATGAGAACACTAACCTCATTAAAATGAGAGTGGGCTTAACCTCTTCCATCCTGGGGCTCCGGGCGATCGCACGAACACCCATCACAACCTGCAAGTAACAATTGTTCATATAAAGTATGAATTAAAATTCTCTTCATGTGGTGGAACCTTTGTCTTCCCCAGGAGGGAAGGGCTGCATTACAGAGGGCAAAGAGGCAGCAGGTCATGCAAAATGTGACTGATGGGAAAAGGCTCAAAATGGCTCTTCCTTAGTTTTCCCCAGGATTTTCCCTTCCAAGCCATCAAGATCTTTCCATGAATCCAAGGGGCTCTTCTTCAGTTTTCTAGGCTGGCCAGGTTCCCCTCAAGGGCAAATTCCTCCCTTCCCCCACCCGATTTTGAAGCCCGAAGCCGCACTGGCCATGTTGCAGAAGCGTCCTTACCCCAGGAAAGGAAGATCTGCCTCCATCAGACACATGAGGATGAGTCTCCCTTTCTCCCTGCCGGTCATCCGGTTCCTGTGCCTCCTCGGTGCTGACCAAAAGAAAAAGATGACATGTCAAAGAACATCCATCTAGCTCAGATTCTCCTTTCCAACACCGGCCAGCCCGCCCGCCCACCTTTTTCCCCCTGAACCCCTTCTGGACAAAAAGCTACTTTGGGGAGAGGCCCTTGGACTCTGCCTGCCCCTCACGCCCAGGGTTTAAAGAGAAGGTGGTGGGGGTACCTGTCAGGAGGCACAGGAAGATCTTCAATGTTGCACTTCCAGCAACAGAAAAGGCTCGAACACCTTTTCCAGATGTTCTGTGAAGAGAAGAGAAATAAATGTGAGTCAGTGAGAAGAGTTGAGAAGCGTGATTTTCTCCCTTCTCGCCAGTTTCTTGGCAGCTGAGATGGCCATACTTCATTGAAGAAGGCATTCCAGGGAGTCCAGGGAGTCCTCTTCCAGGCTGCGGACATCGTCCAGGGTGTCTTCCCCTTGTGGAGAATCCTGTGAACCACAATAATTCCTCTTTAGCCTTCAGGGAAAAGAGTCTCAGAATTCCTAAAAGAGGGCCTATTGAATGGGGCCCACATCCATTTAGGCCACCAGTCCCTGCTGCTTTGCGGGATAGGGACCCTATCCCTCCCCAACCCAAAACACTTTGTCTTTCTTACCCATGCACTGGAAGAAGGACTGGCCTCTGACGCCTCTGCACCCTGGTCCCTGCTTTCCTCAGATTCCTCCTCCAGAAGGTCAGCTAAGGAGTCCAAATCCTCCAGGCTGCTGGAGCCCACCAGGACGGTCAGCGAATCCTGCAAAGGACAATATGAAATCCTAAGCATTCTCCATGCCAGTAAGATTGCTAAAGGATAGGGTGCTTTCTCCTGCTCTCATGAGAAATGATGGCATGGCCTCCATCGGCCGCATTGCCCCAAGCTTTCTTACCTGTGAGGAAGGCGTTTCCTCCCCATCAGGAGAGAGCTCCTCCTCCACCAGTTGCTCTCCTGGTTTCTGCAATAAAAATGCAAAGGTTCTGTCTGTTGGCATCTCAAGACAACCACACAGACAGGGCTTCTTCTTCTCACATGGGGAGGAACTGTCCAAGCCTTACCAACTCAGTGAAGGTCCCCAACATGGTGGACAGCCCCGGCCTCCAGTGCCTGTCCTCTCTGGGGGGAGAAAACGAAAGGGCCAAAGATCAAAAGTCGCCATGGGCCCTTTATCAAGAGTGGTCATGTGGAGGCTCTAACAGCCCTTCCAGCTGGCCTGCCCAGGGGCTTGGCCTGCCAGTGGGATTGCCCTGAGTTCTTCTTCCCGTAGCAGAAGCAGAGATGCCTCCCCTCTGCAAAAGTTTCACCCTCCAAAGTGTTACCTACCCTGTTAGGCAGGCACTGCTTTCCTCCTGCACGTCCCTTGGGCTCTGAGCCGTCTCCATCGGTCGCCTTTCTTCCGATGGATCCTGCAAGAAGAAGGCAAATATCCCGTCTCTTGGCCTATTAGCAAATCCAGAGAGACAGGGCTTCTGCCTTTACTTTGGGGAGGAGCTGGTCTGGCCTTACCGACTCAGTGCAGGTCTCCAAGATTGTAGGGAGCCGTGGCGTCCACTTCAATCTCCTCTCATATCTGGGGAGAGAATGAAGGGCCTGAGTCAGAAGAAGAGGCAGAGGGTGGAGATGCCTCCCCTCTGCAATCCTTTCTTCTAGCCCTTCTCTGTAGGGCTTCAGTGCAGCCTCCTTCTTGGGGGCTTCAGAATCCCTCAGATGAGAACACTAACCTCATTAAAATGAGAGTGGGCTTAACGTCTTCCATCCTGGGGCTCCGGGCGATCGCACGAACACCCATCACAACCTGCCAGTAACAATTGTTCATTGAAGGCATCAATTAAAAGTCCTCTGCATGTGGTGGAACCTTTGTCTTCCCCAGGAGGGAAGGGCTGCATTACAGAGGGCAAAGAGGCAGCAGGTCATGGAAATTGTGGCTGATGGGAAAAGGCTCAAAATGGCTCTTCCTTAGTTTTCCCCAGGATTTTCCCTTCCAAGCCATCGAGATCTTTCCATGAATCCAAGGGGCTCTTCTTCAGTTTTCTAGGCTGGCATGTTCCCCTCAAGGGCAAATTCCTCCCTTCCCCCATCCGATTTTGAAGCCCGAAGCCCCACTGGCCATGTTGAAGAAGTGTCCTTACCCCAGGAAAGGAAGATCTGCCTCCATCAGACACATGAGGATGTGTCTCCCTTTCTCCCTGCCGGTCATCCGGTTCCTGTGCCTCCTCGGTGCTGATCAAAGGAACAAGGTGACATTTCAAAGAACATGCATCTAGCTCAGCCACCCTTTTCTAAGACCGGCCAATCTACCTGCCCATCTTTTTGTCCCCACAAGCCCCTTCTGGACAGGAAGCCATTTTGGGGAGAGGCTCTTACAGACTCTGCAGTTGATCAATGGTGCCCCCCACGGCCAGGGTTTAAAGAGAAGTTGGTGTTGGTATCTGTCAGGAGGCACAGGAAGATCTTCAATGTTGCTCTTCAAACAACAGAAAAGGCGTGAACACAAAAGATGGCCACATTCTGAAAAGCCTTCTGAGAGCCATTACCAAGTGGTTGTTTCACTGCAGGAAGGGAGAATGGAGAGCTGTGCACCGGCTAGTGGCTTTACAAGGCAAACTCAGAGCCTTGCTCCTCATAGCAAGAAATCGGGCTGACCCTCACTACTTTGCCTTTTCTCTGCCCTCCATGTTCTCAGATGAGGTGCAGAAGGCAGTTCCTCTTCCTCAACACGAACGCTCTGCAGCTGCAAGCTTTCCCCACCTGAAGCCTCGGAGGTGTCTTGATGCAACTGGGTTTCAGCCAAATCACTCTCAGTCAACTGCTTGGAGCCATTGACCAACTCACCTCCTGATCTGTCTGGGGCTGGTTCATCCTCCTCCAAGGTGACAACTGAAGAGGCATCAGGGGAAGGAATCAAAGGTTATTATTAATGCCACACATACTCTATAAAAGTACAAAGACTTTGCACTTTCTAGAGATACTTGCAATTGCGCTCCACTCTCCCCAGGTGGCACATTGGATATCTTCCAATCTGAGGGGCTCACTTTCTGGCAACATAGCTTTTAGCCTTTTGATAAGTTTCATGGGATTCTTTTTTCTTTTTTTAGTAAGGATACTGGAGAGGGTTGCCATTTCCTTCTCCAGTGGGCCACATTGTATCAGCACCCTCCACTGTGACCTGTCAGCTTGTGCTTGGCCTTGCACGGCATGGCTCATTGCTTCATTGAGCTGAACAAGTCTCTTTGACATGACAAAGCCTTGATCCATGAAGAATCTGCAATAGATACCTCTATCAATTAAAGAGAGAAGTCCAGGAAGTCTCCTTCTAGGCTGCTGAGATCTTCTAGGGTGGCTTCTGCTTCTTCAGGAGAATCCCGTGAATGACAACGATTCCTCGTTAGGCATCAGCGCAAAAGAGGGTCAGCATTCCTAAAAGAGGCCCCATTGAGTGGGGATGCTTGATAAAAACAGTGCTCCTCTTGCTGGATACATCTCCAGAGTTGGAGGAATATCCACTCCCACCTCTCCCATAGAAAAAGCCATTATGGGGAGAAGCTCTTAGAGAGTCTGCAGTCCATCAATGGTGCCCCCTATGCTCAGGGTTTAAAGCGAAGTTGGTGGTGGTATCTGTCGGGAAGTGCAGGTATGTCTTCAACGTTGCTCTTCCAGCAACAGAAAAGGCTCGAACACCTTTTCCAGATGTTCTGTGAAGAGAAGAGAAATAAATGTGAGTCAGTGAGAAGAGTTGAGAAACAAGATTTTCTCCCCTATTGCCAGTTTCTTGGCAGCCAAGAGGCCAAACTTACTCTGAAAAGCCTTCTGGCAGCCATCACCACTTGCTACTTGCTCTAGTCGCTCGTACTTTCACTGCACAAAGGGAGAATGGGCAGCTGTGCAGTGATGGTGGCTTTTCAGGGCAACTACCACTTCTTCAGGAGAATCCCGTGAATGACAATGATTCCTCGTTAGGCATCAGGGCAAAAGAGGGTCAGCATTCCTAAAAGGGGCCCCATTGAGTGGGGATGCTTGATGAAAACAGTGCTCCTCTTGCTGGATACATCTCCAGAGTTGGAGCAATATCCACTCCCACCTGTCCCATAGAAAAATAGTCTCTCTATTCTTTCCTGTAAAAGTCCTGCCTGGAAGCAGCAGGGTGCTGGAGAGGATGGTGCCGAAGAAGGCAAGGGGGCCCTTCCCTGCTGCTTTGTGGTAAATGAACCATTTGCACCAGAGCTTGGGTGCATATAGTTAGCCTATGTAGGTTGTTCAAAGGGTCGGGTGTCTTTTTGTTCCAGCGCCCAGAGCAATGTAGCACAGTTCACTCAGTTTAGGAGAGGTGAATAGAGGGCATCCATCCCTCCCCAACAGAAAACACTTTGTCTTTCTTACCATGGACTGGAAGAATCGCTGGCTTTGGAAGACATTCCAGCATCCTCCAAGCTTCCCTCTGACTCCTCACCCAGAAAGTCAGCAATAGAGTCCATATCCTCCAGGCTGCTGGTCCTGGAGCCCACCAGGACTTTCACTGAGTCTTGCAAATGACAGTATCAACGCTAAATCCAAGGCACCTGTCAGGAGGCACAGGTATGTCTTCAAAGTTTCTCTTCCAGCAACAGAAAAGGCTCAAACACCTTTTCCAGATGTGAGAAAGGAGTTTCTTCCCCACCAGGAGAGAGCTCCTCCTCCTCCACCAGTTGCTCTCCTGGTTTCTGCAATCAAAATGCAAAGATTCCGTCTGTTGACATCTCAAGAAAACCACACAGACAGGGCTTCTTCTTCTCACATGGGGAGGAACTTTCCAAGCCTTACCAACTCAGTGGAGGTCCCCAACATGGTGGACAGCCCCGGCCTCCAGTGCCTGTCCTCTCTGTGGGGAGAAAACGAAAGGGCCAAAGATCAGAAGTCGCCATGGGCCCTTCATCAAGAGTGGTCATGTGGAGGCTCTAACAGCCCTTCCAGCTGGCCTGCCCAGGGTCTTGGCCTGCCAGTGGGATTGCCCTGAGTCCTTCTTCCCATAGCAGAAGCAGAGATGCCTCCCCTCTGCAAAAGTTTCACCCTCCAAAGTGTTACCTACCCTGTTAGGCAGGCACTGCTTTCCTCCTGCACGTCCCTTGGGCTCTGAGCCGTCTCCATCGGACGGCTTTCTTCCGATGGATCCTGTAAGGAGAAGGCAAATATCCCGTCTCTTGGCCTATTAGCAAATCCAGAGAGACAGGGCTTCTGCCTTTACTTTGGGGAGGAGCTGGTCTGGCCTTACCGACTCAGTGCAGGTCTCCAAGATTGCAGGGAGCCGTGGCGTCCACTTCAATCTCCTCTCATATCTGGGGAGAGAATGAAGGGCCTGAGTCAGAAGAAGAGGCAGAGGGTGGAGATGCCTCCCCTCTGCAATCCTTTCTTCTAGCCCTTCTCTGTAGGGCTTCAGTGCAACCTCCTTCTTGGGGGCTTCAGAATCCCTCAGATGAGAACACTAACCTCATTAAAATGAGAGTGGGCTTAACGTCTTCCATCCTGGGGCTCCGGGCGATCGCAGGAACACCCATCACAACCTGCAAGTAACAATTGTTCATATAAAGTATGAATTAAAAATTCTCTGCATGTGATGGACATTTATCTTCGCCAGAGGGAAAAAGAGGCAGCAGAAGAGGCCTTCTAGTCCAACCTGCTGCTCATGAACACGTTCCCAGCATTGCCTCATCTGCCTGCTGTGCTCTAGAGCCAGATTCTGGGGCAGCCCCTCAAGAAGAGTGAGACTGGCCCCTCGCAAGTAATCAAGCTGACCTTCGCTGCTCCTGCCTTTGTTCTGCCCTAAGTGTTCTGGGTTCAGTTGCAGAAGGCAGTTCCTCCTCTTCCTCACTAACTAGATGGCAGGTGCCTGCTTTCCCCACCTGAAGCCTCAGGGCTACCCTGTTGCGGCTGTTGCTTCAGCCCAATCACTCTGGGCAGGCTGCTCAGAGCCATTGACCAACCCACCTCCTGAGGTGCCTGGGTTCCTCCTCCTCCAAGCTGCCCTCTGGAGAGGAATCTGAGGAAGCATCTGAGGGAGGAATCAAAGGCTTCTATTAGTACCACTTTGTTCTTTCTCGAGCTCGTTTAATTGCCGTCCGCTCTCCCCAGGTAGCCACCTGGACGCCTTCTGATCTGAGGGGCTCATCTGGCATCGTAGCTTTTAGCCTTTTCTTACTAAGGATACTGGAGAGGGTTGTCATTTCCTTCCCCAGTGGACCCCGTTGTGTCAGCACCCTCCACTCGGGCTTGTGTGACTTGGGTGGCCCTGCGCAGCATAGCTCATGGCTTCACTGAGCGTCGCAAGGCAAAACATTGATCCATGAAGAGGCCAAAATAGATACCTCTTCTCATTGAAGAAGGCGTTCCAGGGAGTCCAGGGAGTCCTCTTCCAGGTTGCTGACATCCTCCAGGGTGTCTTCCCCTTGTGGAGAATCCTGTGAACCACAATGATTCCTCTTTAGCCATCAGGGAAAAGAGACTCAGAATTCCTAAAAGAGGGCCTATTGAATGGGGCCCACATCCATTTAGGCCACCAGTCCCTGCTGCTTTGCGAGATAGGGACCCTATCCCTCCCCAACCCAAAACACTTTGTTTTTCTTACCCATGCACTGGAAGAAGGACTGGCCTCTGAGGCCTCTGCACCCTGGTCCCTGCTTTCCTCAGATTCCTCCTCCAGAAGGTCAGCTAAGGAGCCCACAAGGACGGTCAGCGAATCCTGCAAAGGACAATATGAAATCCTAAGCATTCTCCATGCCAGTAAGATTGCTAAAGGATAGGGTGCTTTCTCCCGCTCCCATGAGAAATGATGGCATGGCCTCCATCGGCCGCATTGCCCCAAACTTTCTTACCTGTGAGGAAGGCGTTTCCTCCCCATCAGGAGAGAGCTCCTCCTCCACCAGTTGCTCTCCTGGTTTCTGCAATAAAAATGCAAATGTTCTGTCTGTTGGCATCTCAAGAAAACCACAGGGACAGGGCTTCTTCTTTTCATATGGGGAGGAACTGTCCAAGCCTTACCAACTCAGTGGAGGTCCCCAACATGGTGGACAGCCCCGGCCTCCAGTGCCTGTCCTCTCTGTGGGGAGAAAACGAAAGGGCCAAAGATCAGAAGTCGCCATGGGCCCTTTATCAAGAGTGGTCATGTGGAGGCTCTAACAGCCCTTCCAGCTGGCCTGCCCAGGGGCTTGGCCTGCCAGTGGGATTGCCCTGAGTCCTTCTTCCCGTAGCAGAAGCAGAGATGCCTCCCCTCTGCAAAAGTTTCACCCTCCAAAGTGTTACCTACCCTGTTAGGCAGGCACTGCTTTCCTCCTGCACGTCCCTTGGGCTCTGAGCCGTCTCCATCGGACGGCTTTCTTCCGATGGATCCTGTAAGGAGAAGGCAAATATCCCGTCTCTTGGCCTATTAGCAAATCCAGAGAGACAGGGCTTCTGCCTTTACTTTGGGGAGGAGCTGGTCTGGCCTTACCGACTCAGTGCAGGTCTCCAAGATTGCAGGGAGCCGTGGCGTCCACTTCAATCTCCTCTCATATCTGGGGAGAGAATGAAGGGCCTGAGTCAGAAGAAGAGGCAGAGGGTGGAGATGCCTCCCCTCTGCAATCCTTTCTTCTAGCCCTTCTCTGTAGGGCTTCAGTGCAGCCTCCTTCTTGGGGGCTTCAGAATCCCTCAGATGAGAACACTAACCTCATTAAAATGAGATTAGGCTTGACTTCTTCCATCCTGGAACTCCGGGTGATCGCACGAACACCCATCACAACCTGCAAGTAACAATTGTTCATATAAAGTATGAATTAAAAATTCTCTTCATGTGGTGGAACCTTTGTCTTCCCCAGGAGGGAAGGGCTGCATTACAGAGGGCAAAGAGGCAGCAGGTCATGGAAATTGTGGCTGATAGGAAGAGGCTCAAAATGGCTCTTCCTTAGTTTTCCCCAGGATTTTCCCTTCCAAGCCATCAAGATCTTTCCATGAATCCAAGGGGCTCTTCTTCAGTTTTCTAGGCTGGCCAGGTTCCCCTCAAGGGCAAATTCCTCCCTTCCCCCACCCAATTTTGAAGCCCGAAGCCCCACTGGCCATGTTGCAGAAGCGTCCTTACCCCAGGAAAGGAAGATCTGCCTCCATCAGACACATGATGTGTCTCCCTTTCTCCCTGCCGGTCATCCGGTTCCTGTGCCTCCTCGGTGCTGACCAAAAGAAAAAGATGACATGTCAAAGAACATCCATCTAGCTCAGCTTCTCCTTTCTAACCCCGCCCATAGTTTTCCCCCTGAAGCCGCTTCTGGATAAAAAGCTACTTTGGGGAGAGGCCCTTGGACTCTGCATGCCCCCCACGCTCAGGGTTTAAAGAGAAGGTGGTGAGGGTACCTGTCAGGAGGCACAGGAAGATCTTCAACGTTGCTCTTCCAGCAACAGAAAAGGCTCGAACATCTTTTCCAGATGTTCTGTGAAGAGAAGAGAAATAAATGTAAGTCAGTGAGAAGAGTTGAGAAGCGTGATTTTCTCCCCTCTCGCCAGTTTCTTGGCAGCTGAGATGGCCATACTTCATTGAAGAAGGCGTTCCAGGGAGTCCAGGGAGTCCTCTTCCAGGCTGCGGACATCGTCCAGGGTGTCTTCCCCTTGTGGAGAATCCTGTGAACCACAATAATTCCTCTTTAGCCATCAGGGAAAAGAGACTCAGAATTCCTAAAAGAGGGCCTATTGAATGGGGTCCACATCCATTTAGGCCACCAGTCCCTGCTGCTTTGCGGGATAGGGACCCTATCCCTCCCCAACCCAAAACACTTTGTCTTTCTTACCCATGCACTGGAAGAAGGACTGGCCTCTGACGCCTCTGCACCCTGGTCCCTGCTTTCCTCAGATTCCTCCTCCAGAAGCTCAGCTAAGGAGTCCAAATCCCCCAGGCTGCTGGAGCCCACAAGGACGGTCAGCGAATCCTTCAAAGGACAATATGAAATCCTAAGCATTCTCCATTCCAGTAAGATTGCTAAAGGATAGGGTGCTTTCTCCTGCTCTCATGAGAAATGATGGCATGGCCTCCATCGGCCGCATTGCCCCAAGCTTTCTTACCTGTGAGGAAGGCGTTTCCTCCCCACCAGGAGAGAGCTCCTCCTCCTCCACTAGTTGGTCTCCTGGTTTCTGCAATCAAAATGCAAAGATTCCGTCTGTTGGCATCTCAAGAAAACCACCCAGACAGGGCTTCTTCTTCTCACATGGGGAGGAACTGTCCAAGCTTTACCAACTCAGTGAAGGTCCCCAACATGGTGGACAGCCCCGGCCTCCAGTGCCTGTCCTCTCTGTGGGGAGAAAACGAAAGGGTCAAAGGTCAAAAGTAGCCCTGGGCCCTTTTCCAAGAGTGGTCATGTGGAGGCTCTAACAGCCCTTCCAGCTTGCCTGCCCAGGGACTTGGCCTGCCAGTGGGATTGCCCTGAGTCCTCCTTCCCGTAGCAGAAGCAGAGATGCCTCCCCTCTGCAAAAGTTTCACCCTCCAAAGTGTTACCTACCCTGTTAGGCAGGCACCTTCCTTTACCCATTGGGAAGCACAGCCTGGCATCTCTAGCTCCCCTGTTAGTGGGGCCCAATCCTGTCTGCTTAGAATATCCTAATATACGGAACATTTTCAGATTTGATTTTAAGGCGCCCTGACCTCTTTACACAGAGTCCCACTCAACCCAAGGGAGGGGTGAAGCATTAGGAGGAGGGTCGCAGGTGCAACCCCTTAATTGTGCCAGGGACACCAACAGAGGTGAGGATTACTTGGAAAGGCTCGGCAAATGTTGTCACCTTTCCATTGCAAGCCCCAAAGGTCTTTCCAGCCATCCTCGAGGCTCTTCTTCTTTAGGTTACCAGCCTGGCCAGGGTCCCCAGGAGGGGTTTCCTCCCCATCCCCATTCAGACTTCAGGCATGACCTCTCCTGGGGCCCTGGTACTTGGAGCCTTCTGTGCCCCCGGCCCTGTGTGCCCCTGGGTGGAGGTACAAGGACCCTGGCTGGGCTGCTGCCCCTCTCGCTGCTGCTGCTGGCTGCTGAGGGACCATGCCGGACGCGCGTGGCCTCCTCCCCTGGCCTGGCTTAGGAAGGGGCAGGACAGGCCCTCCTCTCTCCTTACAGGGTTTTCCCCTCATAAAAGACAATTATTTAGTGGTCTTCTTGAAAGTATTGATTACTAACTTTTTCTTTCCACCACAATGTCTACAGGTGTGTTTTATTGTCTATACGTATTTAAACAAGCCACTCATTATAGGTACTCCTCGATTTATGACTGGTTGCATTTGAAGTTATGAAGAACTGTCCCAGGGTTATGTATGACTTATTTTAAGGATTATGCTGGCCGCATATCACCACCTTACGATTTTTCTGGCAGTCCCATGACCATGTGATCAAAACTGAGATGCTTGGCAACTGGTTCATACTTATGACCGTTGCTGTATCCCAAGGTCATGCGATTCCCCTTTGGCAAAGCAACATCAATGCGGAAGCCAGGTTCGAAGTTACTAAGTTATCAACGGCAGTGAATCACTTATGAACTGTGGCAAGAAAGGTCACAAAATGAGGCAAAACTTACTTTACCAATCTCTCACTTAAGAACAGAAATGTTGAGCTCTGTTATGGTTTTAAGCTGAGGAGGACGTGTGCAGGCAAATGAGAACTGGGACTTGAGTCCCTAACAAGCTGGCATTTCGTTTGAGTTTGTCCCAAGAACCTTTGGACAGAAAATTGTCCATATTCGCAAGGATATCATCCAGGAGGAGGAACCCCGTGTTACTGTCCTTTGATGGATGGTCCTAAGATCCAATCAGCAGCACTCAGTGAATTTCTGGGCACTAGGAAATGGCCTCCTCCTTTCCCAACACAGGGCCTCAAAATCAGGCCTGAGGTGAGAGAGGCCTGCAGTCCAGGCTGTTTGTCCTCCTGCAGTTGCTCCTCAGGCTGAGAGAGCCAGTGTTTCCAATGGTTTCCACACTTTTTTGCAGCGAAGACAGACACACAAACACAAAAGCCCCAAAATAACTATGAATACCAGGGCAAAACAAGGGAAGGCAATAGGAAGGAATGGTTACACTGGATATTGGGAGCAAATGTTGAAATCTCTGTGCCTTTTTCTCTTTCTTTCTTTCTTTCTTTCTTTCTTTCTTTCTTTCTTTCTTTCTTTCTTTCTTTCTTTCTTTCTTTCTTTCTTTCTTTCTTTCTTTCTTTCTCTTCTATCTAGCCAATTGTCATTGTCAATCTACTCATTTCCCCACATTCCATTATTTTATTAATTGTTTCCTCCTGTCGGAATTTTCTCATTTTTCCAATTTTGTACAAGTACAACTCTAACTGCTGTTAGTACATTGATAATCAAATATGTTATTTCTCTATTGTAACCTTCAGGCAAAATTCCCAATAAAAATATATCTGATTTTAAATCTATATGTTGTTTTATCATTTTTTCCAACCACATGTATATTCTAGTCCATATTTTTTAGTGTCAATGCATGTCCAGCACACATGGTAATATGATCCAGGTGTCTGATGGCATTTCCAACACTTCACCAATTTGTCTTTGAACTTCTTGGCCATTCTCGCTGGGGGTAAGTGCCACCTTTCATGCATCTTATTCAAATTCTCTTTGTAGCTCGTTGACATGGTTAACTTACAGTTTCTAGTCCATAAGGTCTGCCCTTTATCCAAATCAGAAGAATGGACTTTTGTTGTCCTCTTATATTCTTAATTCTTAGTGAACTTGAATCAAGACTTATTTTTCAATTGAAAATGTTGCAAGGTTACTACTGAGCGGACAATATCAAAGCAAGGCATGCTACATTGCCATTCACATGAGGTAGAATGTTTGTTTATATTTGTATTGAAATCACTGGAAATACTTCATGCCAGGTTAAAATATACACTTTTCCTGTCATTTTACATGTCCCATTTATTTATCTTGTATACAGTATTTTGCTAATGTATGCATTGGAGCATGACCTGCATGAAATTATAGCCTCTTAAACACTGTAACCTGGTACTGTTCTTTAAAATTCCATTTTCTGGAAGAATACCAAATTTTTGCCAGCATAGCAGATCTACTGTGCTTTCTGGCCCCACCATCATAATGTTCCAAGGACCGATCTTTCTGAAGTTGCTGAAGAAAGTTCTACTTCTTACTAGACAATATACTGGTTGATGCTGCAGAAAGTAGAAATGATCCTTGAGTTACAAGAGTTCATTTAGTGACTGTTCAGTTACAACGGCACCAAAAAAAAGTGTGACTTTTTCACACTTAACAACCATGGCAGCATCTCCATGGTCACGTGATCAATATTCAGACACCGCAACTGACTTATCTTTATGACAGTTGCAGTGTCTCAGCTTTTGCATTGTTCTCGCAAGCAAAAGCAATGGGCAAGCCAGATTCTTATAACAACTGTGTTACTAACTTAAGAACGGCATTGATTTCCTTAACAACTGTGGCAAGAAAGGTCAGAAAATGGGGCAAAGGTCACTTCACAAAGGTTTCACTTAGAAACATAAATTTGGGGCTCAATTCCGGTGGTAAGTTGAGGACTAACTGTATATAGCTGTGGAATATCTGCAAGTGTCAGGTTTCCATCAATATGGTAACTGAGTACTAATTCACTGTATTCCATACAACAGTGGAAAAAAACTGGAAGAATAATAATGGTCAATGAACAACGTTATTTATTTAACTGTTGGTTTTAATTTTAACCAGTAAACAAAAAAATACATAAAATGAAAATGAACAAATATTAAAACTAACAACAACAAACAAACAAAAACAACAAGCCATCCATTACAGAAAGTTCTTTGGGGGAAAGCATCTCCTTACTGGGCTTCATCAATTGAGGCGATTTAGCCCCCCATCTCCATACCCTCCGTTGCTGAAGCCGTCGCTGTACATACAGACCGAGTAACAGAACCAAATACTGAGTTGGAAGGGACCTCGATGGTCTTCCTCACCGCCCCCCTTCTTATGAACACATTGTTCCCTGCATCGCCTCCCTCTGTCTGCCGTGCTAAAGAGCCAGCTTCTGGAGCAGCCCATCAAGAAGGGCGAGACTGGCTCCCCGCAAGTCATCGAGCTGGGCTGGTTCCTCCTCCTCCGAACTGACATCTGGAGAGGGATCTGGGGAAACATCTGGGGGAGGAATCAAAGGCCATTACTAGTACCACATGCTTTCTGTAGAAGTAGAAACATTTTGCTCTTTCCGGAGCTACTTGTAATTCCCCTACGCTCTTCCCAGGTAGCATATTAGGCACCTTCTGATCTGAGGAGGTCATTTGCTGGCAGCATAACTTTTAGTATTTTGATACTGGAGAGGGTTCCCATTTCCTTCTCCAGTGGACCACGTTGTGTCAGCACTCTCCACTATAGCCTTTCTGATTTGGGCGGCCACAGCTGCACAAGACTCTTTGACATGACAAGGCACTGATCCATCCAGACTCTAAAATATGTACTTCTTTTATTAAAGATGAAGTCCAGGGAGTCCTCTCCCAGGCTGCTGAGATTCTCTATGGTGGCTTCCCCTTCTTCTGGAGAATCCTGTGAACCACAATGATTCCTCTTTAGCCATCAGGGAAAAGAGACTCAGAATTCCTAAAAGAGGGCCTATTGACTCAGATCCATGATCAGAACAATGCTTCTGTCCCATCTCCAGAGTGAGAGGAATCCCTGCTCCCACCCCAAACATCCCCCAGAAAAGTAGGCTGTCTACCCTTTCCCTGTCTGGAAACAGCAGGATGCACAAAAAGAAAAAGAATAAGAATAAGCAGGATGGGTTAAATCCATTTGGGACACCAGTCTATTGCAGTGGGCCCTTCCCTGCTGCTTTGCGGCAAAGGAACCAGTCGCACCAGAGCTTGGGTGCCTAGAGTTAGCCTAAGGACGTTGTCCCAAGGGCCGGGTGTCCCCTTGCTCCACTGCCCAGAGTGCTCCAGCCCAGTTCACTCAGGTTAGGAGAACTGACGAGAGGGACCCTATCCCTCCCCAACCAAAACCCCTTTGTCTTTCTTACCCATGGACTGGAAGAAGGACTGGCCTCTGAAGCCTCTGCATCCTGGTCCCTGCTGTCCTCAGATTCCTCCTCCAGAAGGTCAGCTAAGGAGTCCAAATCCCCCAGGCTGCTGGAGTCCACCAGGACGGTCAGCGAATCCTGCAAAGGACAATATGAAATCCTAAGCATTCTCCATTCCAGTAAGATTGCTAAAGGATAGGGTGCTTTCTCCTGCTCCCATGAGGAATTTTTTTTTAAGCAAATTTTATTGATTTTAACAACAAAGACACAAAACAAAACATCATTAAACATTAAAAACAAAACCTCTTTCCATTATAAATCTTTACAAGTCAGATAACACATTATTTTATATCACATTCTTCTAATTTATCCCATTTCCATATAAACACGTAAATTCCCTTTAACAAATTTCACATTATTTCTCTTTACTCTTATTCAATAACCTTTCTTTTCTAATTTATCTGCTATTCAATCATCACATTTATATTTTCCTCTGGCTTGTTTACAGTTATTCTCATCTGGCCTTCCTCCGAGATTTTAATAATTCTCAATTAGACACACACATATAAAACACAAAAAACATAAAACTTCCTTGTAGAAAGTAACTTGGCTCCAGATTACCTCTTTTTGTATGGACTTCAATTAAATACATGCTCTTCTTATATACCATTGCCTATCTTATTTATCATTCTATATCTTCTATATAACTCCTCCCCACTTATATATTTCATCTTGCTTTAAAGCAATATTTTTATATCTTTTGTCCATTTTCCCATTTACATCTATCTCATTCCCAATATAGAAAAGAATAATTTCTCCTGAAATCACTAGTCAGAGTATGATGCCTTTCTATCATTCCCCTAAACTGAAATTTGAAATAACACCTAAGTCCCAATCTGATTCTGCTTAGTACATTCTACTATTTCAAAAACAAATACTACAGTAATAAAACTATAATAATCAACGCATTAGCCCGTTAACCTCTATAATTAAACTAATATTTTAAACATTTCCTTTAATGTTTTATTAAAACTTAAAATCATTCATTATTAAACATTTTAACATTGTGCCTTAATATTTAATCTTTTATTAAATCTTATAAAGTTCTAATTTTCTATTTTTGATACAAATACAGCTACTACAATACTATCATGTGTACTATGCAGAATCCCCTTTAAAAAGAAAAAAATCATACATTACCCTTTGTCCCTAATTTTTTTTTTCTTTTTCCCATCTTGTTTTATACCTTTATAACTTTTTCCCCCCTTTTTCCTTTCTTTCTCGGCCCACCTAGACTTTTTACCCCCTCCTCTCCAAACCTCTGCCTTCTTAGCTTCCCCTTTCTGTTGCATTCTTCTTTCCTTTTGCTTTCTGGCAGTACATTGTTTTTGCATCTTATTTTCCTCTTTCATAGATTTTTTTTATGTCTTAAGTCCTTCCTTTTCCCTCCTCTCTTTCTCCTTTCTTTCTTAATCACACTATTTAATTCATTAAAAATGGCTTCTTCTTCTTCCGCTTCTTCCAGCTGTTGTTTATTTTGCTGACACATAGCAAGCGCCATATCTAGAAAGCAAAGGGCTTCTCCCATAGCGTCCTTGCCTTCTTTCCTTATTTTTAGATATTGTTTTTTTAGTTCATCGAGAGGTAGAGCCATTTTTCTTCTTCTTTTTCTGCATCCTCTTCTTGTTATTAAGCCAGTTAAATATTTCCAAACTTGAAAGAATTTCCCGAAATCCCAAAATCATCAAACAGTCCAGGCAAAGCACAAACTTCTTCCTTCTACAGTTTCTCTTTCTGGGGTAAAGTCAATTAGGGAAAAAAACCCAATCTGTATTTTAACTCTTTTTTGCAGTTTGCTTCTAATCTTTTTATTTTCAAAGCATCTCCTCCAACGAAGTCTTGAAAATATTTTTTTTTCCAAGCCGCTCCCTTCCCACTTGTAATAAAGGGCTTTAAATTTTTACCTTCTGTTAGAGAGCGGATTTTCCATGTCCATTTGTTAATTCCATAAGGGAGGGAGAGTAACTTTCTCTTTCAACATTTCCCTTTGCAGCTGAAAACCTCCATTAGAAACATTGTAGCATCCAGAAAGATAATAATTTACCAGGCATTAAATATATCCTTAAACTCCCGGTTCAGCCAAGAAGACTTTCATTTTAAAACTTCCTCCTTCTTCCTCCTGCACATTCTTAATCCAGTTGCCGGCTTCTTCATGGCGGCCATTGAGACTGCCGCTCCACCGCCTTGAGAAAAGGGGGTTATTGCCGGCTGGGGAGAGGGTCTGCGATACCCCTCAACCCCTATCCGGATCCCCCCTATCTTCAGCTACCCCAACAGGGCAGCCTTATCCTCCAAATCCGTCAGGATCGGAGGCACCAAGACGGCTAGCACAGCAGGGATCACGGAGAAATGTGAATCCCTGCTGTCACCGAAGCCAGGCAAACAGGAAGTCCTCCGCTCCCATGATGAATTATGGCACGGCCTCCATCAGCCCCATTGCCCAAGCTTTCTTACCTGTGAGGAAGGTGTTTCCTCCCCACCAGGAGAGAGCTCCTCCTCTTCCACCAGTTGCTCTTCTGGTTTCTGCAATCAAAATGCAAAGATTACGTCTCTTGGCATCTCAAGAAAACCACCCAGACAGGGCTTCTTCTTCTCACATGGGGAGGAACTGTCCAAGCCTTACCAACTCAATGGAGGTCTCCAAGATGGTGGACAGCCCCGGCCTCCAGTGCCTGTCCTCTCTGGGGGGAGAAAACAAAAGGGCCAAAGATCAAAAGTCGCCATGGGCCCTTTTTCAAGAGTGGTCATGTGGAGGCTCTAACAGCCCTTCCAGCTGGCCTGCCCAGGGGCTTGGCCTGCCAGTGGGATTGCCCTGAGTCCTCCTTCCCGTAGCAGAAGCAGAGATGCCTCCCCTCTGCAAAAGTTTCACCCTCCAAAGTGTTGCCTACCCTGGTAGGCAGGCACTGCTTTCCTCCTGCACGTCCCTTAGGCTCTTAGCCATCTCCATCGGTCGGCTTTCTTCCAATGGATCCTGCAAGAAGAAGGCAAATATTCTGTCTCTTGGCCTATTAGCAAATCCAGAGAGACAGGGCTTCTGCCTTTACTTTGGGGAGGAGCTGGTCTGGCCTTACCGACTCAGTGCAGGTCTCCAAGATTGTAGGGAGCTGTGGCGTCCACTTCAATGTCCTCTCATATCTGGGGAGAGAATGAAGGGCCTGAGTCAGAAGAAGAGGCAGAGGGTGGAGATGCCTCCCCTCTGCAATCCTTTCTTCTAGCCCTTCTCTGTAGGGCTTCTGTTATGTCCTGAGGACTCAAGGAGTTCTCACTCAGGTCCACTCACTTTACGTGGGCGTTATTTCCCCCATTCCCATTGGTTGGCTCTCCCCAGCAGCCAGCTATAAAAGCAGGCTGCGGGGTCCAACCGGCTGCTGATTGCTGCGAGCCAGTTCCAGGCTTGGCAAGCACGGTCAGCCCTTTATTGTAAAATAAAGTATTGTTGCACTCATGCTCTGGTTCAGCCTCTCATTGCTCAAACTTAACACTGGCGACGAGGATGGGATGGCTACAAGAAGCACCTTGCAACCGCTGAGTCACTAGCCACCGATCTACAGCCCAGAGAGAGCGATCGGCTGGTGACAAGGGAAACGCTGATCCGCAGCCAGAGAGAGCGGTCAGCTAACGAAACGAGCGATCAAAAAGAGCAAACGCAGATCCGCAGCCAGAGAAAGCGGTCTGAGTCAAATAGTTAGAAGCGTCTGTAGCCGTTTGTTAGCCCCGCTACGGGGAAAGTGAAGCGCTGCGAGCCGCAGCCGCTCTGCATTTGGCGCGAAATTCAAACGGGTGTCATTTGAATTTCGAGCCAGTAGGAATCACAGCACAGCACTGTAGAGAGTCACTAACGCCCACTTTTTTTGGCGCGAATCCAGACACCTCCAATGGCTAGCAGCCAACGTGGTAACCCAGATAGAGAGAAAGAGAGGTTAGCAAAAAACCCTCTCCAGAGCTGATATCACTTGTAACTCACGAGCGTTCGTAGTCCCAGAGAGATTTTTTCCGCAGGTAGCCCAGCCGTTCCAGCACCATGAGTTCCAATCCAGTATTCCCGGCGTTTAAACCAGACGAAGAGAAGTGGGAATCGTATAAGAACCGTTTCAATCATTACATTGATGCGGTCGGCCTGGCGGATGCGGGAGAGCATCGGAAAAAATCCTATTTCCTAATCTACTGCGGAGCCACCGTTTACGATACCGCTGCAGCACTCGTGGCGCCGAGAGAATTGAAAAACGTTCCGTGGTCCGAGTTGCTTGAGATCCTCACAAACCACTACGCTCCCAGGCCTTCACAAATCGCCAGGAGGTTCACGTTCCGAATGACGAAGCAATCAAGTAAGGAGACCATCAACCAATATATGGCCGCCCTCAGAACAGCAGCCCTGCACTGCGGGTTTGGAACATACCTGGAGGACATGCTCTCGATCAATTAGTTTGTGGGGTCAAGGATCTCAACCTACAGAGGCGACTGCTAGCTAAAAAGACCTCAACCTCGCGCAAGCGGTAGAGGAGGCCCTAGCAGCCGAGCTAGCAACGAACTCAGCCACCGAAATTCAGGGCCCAAGCGCCAAGCTAGCAGCGTTCCCAGTCCATTCCGAAGAGGTGGAAGCGGAGGAAGGCCACAACGATGAGAACGATGTCCATCGCCTCACCAATGACAGACGGTCGCAGGTAGGGGCCAAACAAGAATACACCGGTCCACCCAAGCACATCACTCTGTGCCTAGCCTGTGGGGGATCACATCAAAGGGCCACCTGCAAGTTTAAAGGAGCCGTTTGCAACAACTGCCATAAGAGGGGGCACATTGCGAGAGTCTGCCAAGCCCCTCAAAGCGCTGCACACAGACCCCCGTCCTCGCACTCGGGACCACAGAGGCAAGTATTAAACTGTCGCACGCACCGCCTTGCCAGGCGTACTTGCCACTCTGTTAGTAAAATTTCTCTCTCCGTTTCCCTAGAAGGTAAACCGTGCCACATGGAGGTTGACACAGGGTCAGCGCTCTCAATAATCTCGTGGAACACCCTCAAGAGACTCTACCCCAGCCTATCTACTACCCGGCTTCAGAGATGCCAGTTCGGTCTGAAGGACTACCAGGGGAAGGCCATTCCCGTGATCGGCAGAGGCAAGTTCTTTGTCAGTTTTAGAGCTTTTAAAGGCCACCTACCTCTAGTGGTAGTTAACGGCAATCTACCCACCTTATTGGGGCTCGATTGGTTTCCCCACCTCGGCCTAGGGTTAACAGGAGTCCATGCTGTCTCAACCTCAGACACTGACTCCTTATTCGCTGACTACGCAGATGTGTTCAGTGAGGAGCTGGGGTGTTATAATGGAACCCCCATCTCGTTCACCGTTGACCCCCAGGCAGTCCCAATCAGATTAAAACCACGTAGAGTTCCATTTGCTATTCGACCAAAACTAGACGCTGAATTGGATAAGCTACTAAAACAAGGGGTCATTGAGCCAACAGATTTCGCCAAGTGGGAGACGCCCATTGTCACACCCTCAAAAAGATGGTAGCCTGAGAATTTGCTCGGACTACAAGACAACAATCAATAAATATTTACAAGTTAGCGCCTACCCTGTGCCCGTCATTCAGCACTTATTGCACACATTCGAACCGGGCAGTATTTTTGCTAAATTGGACATGTCTCAAGCATATCAACAGTTCCCTGTTGATAACCAAACAGCGGAACTTCAGACCATCGTCACTCACAGGGGTGCCTTCCGATGCAAGAGTCTCCAATTTGGCGTAAGTGTTGCCCCGGGTATTTTTCAGTCCCTCATGGAGCGGATTTTACAGGGCCTCCCTGGTGTAGTACCCTACTTCGACGACATCTTGGTCTCGGCCAGGGACAGACCCCAACTCTTCCAGAGAGTGCGAGCAGTGTTAGAGAGGTTCAGACAGCATGGCCTCAGGTTAAAAAAAGAAAAATATGCCATTGCCACTAGACAGGTGGACTTTCTGGGTTATAAAATTGACGCCTCTGGCATTCACCCCCCTGGAGTCCAAGGTTAGGGCGATCCACGAAGCTCCCACACCGACCTCCAAAACGGAGCTACAAGCTTTCTTGGGGCTCCTAAACTTTTATGCATCCTTCTTGCCCCATAAAGCCTCAGTAGCCGAACCCCTACACAGACTACTAGACAAAAAGTCACCGTGGCACTGGGGGCACAAAGAAGACCAGGCATTTAATGCCGTCAAATCACTACTTACGTCAGAGGCAGTGCTCATCCAATTCGACCCCAACCTTCCTTTAGTACTGGCAGCAGACGCATCCCCTTTTGGAATTGGGGCGGTCCTTAGTCACAGACTCCCCAATGGCGCCGAGGCCCCCATCGCCTTTTTCTCCAGGACGCTCTCGGCCACGGAGCGAAATTACAGCCAAATAGACAAGGAAGCCCTAGCAGCTGTTGCAGCCGTGAAAAAGTTTCACGAATTCCTTTTTGGCCATTTCTTCGAACTGGTCACCGACCATAAGCCCCTCCTGGGCCTACTGGCCGGCGACAAACAGACACCTCAAGTCCTTTCCCCTAGAATGACAAGGTGGACACTTTTCCTAGCGGCCTATTCATACAAACTTATTCACCGCCCGGGCAAAACTCTATCCCACGCCGACGCTCTCAGTCGCTGCCCCTTACCCGCTCCGGCGGAAGACCCAGCTCCTGTCAACGCTATTTTTGAAATCACTCAGTTGGACCTACCCATCACCGCCCTTGACATCGCTGCTAAAACCAAGGCAGACCAAACGCTCGCCCAGGTGCTCGACTGGGTGAGGAGGGGGTGGCCGGGAGGCAACGTCGATAACAAATTCGCATGCAGGAGCTGTCCAGTTTGCAGGGTTGTCTACTGTGGGGCACTCGAGTGGTCATTCCGACCTCGCTGCGTACCCGAGTCCTGGAGGCCCTGCACGAGGGACACCCCGGCATTGTGAGAATGAAGGCGTTAGCACACAGCTACGTGTGGTGGCCGGGTCTAGACGAGGACATTGTCAATTGGGTAAGTTCCTGCAGCATTTGCCAGGAATCCCGTCCTGCTCCCCCATCGCCACCCCTACCAGATGGGAGAGCGCCAACGCCCTTGGTCTAGAATCCATATCGATCTGGCAGGCCCCGTGCATGGAAAGATGTTCCTAGTGGTCGTGACGCTTATTCCAAATGGATAGACGTGGCGCAGCTATCCACGACCACCACACTAGCAATCACCAACGTGTTAACGCGCCTGTTCGTTACACATGGACTACCCGACTCCATTGTCTCCGATAATGGCCCACAGTTCGCATCAGTAGAATTCAGCCGTTTTGCTGCCAACCTGGGCATTCGCCACATTTTCACAGCCCCATTTCACCCTGCCAGTAATGGGTTGGCTGAAAGGGCCGTCAGGACCACCAAAGAGGCCCTCGCTAGGTTTGGCAGGGATGACTGGCACCACAAACTCGCACGGTTCCTGATGAGCCAACACTCAACCCCCTGTGCAGTCACCAATAAGTCCCCAGCGGAACTTCTGATGGGCCGGCGCCTGAGGACTGTATTGGACAGATTGCACCCACAATACTGCCCTGACTCTCCCCTCGCTTCTACGTCGGGGTTAGACATTTTTTGTTACAGGAACCGATATTCGCAAGGAATTTCGCCGGGGACCCACTTTGGATTCCAGGCGAGGTCATCGCCATCACCGGGCCGAGATCGTATAGGGTCAGGCTGGAGGATGGTCGCGTCTGGAGGAGACATATAGACCAGCTTAGAAGGCGCCTCAGCACCCTTGCCAACAAGAGTCCAGAGTCTCCAGTCGAAGGGGAACCGCCTCATCCGCCGCCCAGCCACATCGTACCCTGCGACCAGTCTGCACCAGCGGTCGTTCCGGTCAGCCCAAACTCGGACAACAGCGCCCAGAGAGTTGACCAGCCTGATCCAACCCACGAGAGCTCGACCCCAGTAACCAACCCGGTGTTTCCCGAGGATGCCCAGTCCAGAGAGAGTGTTGGCGACACTATGCCGGCTCGACCATCACAGACTGGTACCGAACAGACAGACAATGTTCCCGAGTTGCGCCGTTCCGGGCGCCAACACAAACCCCCCGTCTACCTCAAGGACTATGCATGTTCGCATCTGGGGGGAAGGGGTGTTATGTCCTGAGGACTCAAGGAGTTCTCACTCAGGTCCACTCACTTTACGTGGGCGTTATTTCCCCCATTCCCATTGGTTGGCTCTCCCCAGCAGCCAGCTATAAAAGCAGGCTGCGGGGTCCAACCGGCTGCTGATTGCTGCGAGCCAGTTCCAGGTTTGGCAAGCACGGTCAGCCCTTTATTGTAAAATAAAGTATTGTTGCACTCATGCTCTGGTTCAGCCTCTCATTGCTCAAACTTAACAGCTTCAGTGCAACCTCCTTCTTGGGGGCTTCAGAATCCCTCAGATGAGAACACTAACCTCATTAAAATGAGAGTGGGCTTAACCTCTTCCATCCTGGGGCTCCGGGTGATTGCACGAACACCCATCACAACCTGCAAGTAACAATTGTTCATATAAAGTATGAATTAAAAATTCTCTGCATGTGATGGACATTTATCTTCCCCAGAGGGCAAAGAGGCAGCAGGTCATGGAAAATGTGGCTGATGGGAAGAGGCTCAAAATGGCTCTTCCTTAGTTTTCCCCAGGATTTTCCCTTTCAAGCCATCAAGATCTTTCCACAAATCCAAGGGACTCTTCTTCAGTTTTCTAGGCTGGCCAGGTTCCCCTCAAGGGCAAATTCCTCCCTTCCCCCACCCGATTTTGAAACCTGAAGCCCCACTGTCCCTGTTGCAGAAGCGTCCTTACCCCAGGAAAGGAAGATCTGCCTCCATCAGACACATGAAGATGTGTCTCCCAATCTCCCTGCTGGTCATCCGGTTCCTGTGCCTCCTCGGTGCTGATCAAAGGAACAAGGTGACATTTCAAAGAACATCCATCTAGCTCAGCTTCTCCTTTCTAACCCCGGCCAGCCCTCCCACCCACCCATCTTTCTCCCCCTGAAGCCCCTTCTGGACAAAAAGCTACTTGGGGGAGAGGCCCTTAGACTCTGTATGCCCCCACGCCCAGGGTTTAAAGAGAAGGGGGTGGGGGTACCTGTCAGGAGGCACAGGAAGATCTTCAATGTTGCTCTTCCAGCAACAGAAAAGGCTCGAACACCTTTTCCAGATGTTCTGTGAAGAGAAGAGAAATAAATGTGAGTCAGTGAGAAGAGTTGAGAAGCGTGATTTTCTCCCCTATTGCCAGTTTCTTGGCAGCTGAGATGGCCATACTTACTCTGAAAAGCCTTCTGGCAGCCATGACCAACTAGTTGCTCCTACTTGCAGTGCACCAAGGGAGAATGGGCAGTTGTGCAGTGGCTAGTGGCTTTTCAGGGCAAGTGACAACCTTGTTCCCTTGGCATCCAGGTAAACAATGGCCATTTTCTATACCTACCCAAGGAGGGCAGCTCACCTGGGTCTAGGAGTGGCTGGGGCCTGACTCTTTGGTGGTCTTGGGCCTCTGGATTTCATGTGGGGAGTTGCCTGTTCATGAACAAGAGAGAAGCTCCATCATTGTGGCGCAAAGCAGAGAGGCAATCGTGGAATCCTAGTGTGGAAGCCACTTTTAGTCCAACTCCCTGCCCAAAGAAGGACTTCTCCTACCATCTCAGACCAATGATTGCCCAATCTTTTCTTTAACATCTTGACAATGGAACATAAACAAGTCTTGGAAACAAACTGTTCCACAGCTTAACAGTTTTCACTGTGAGGAAATTCTCCTTTTTTCCAGGATTGGATCTCTCTCTCTCTCTCTCTCTCTCTCTCTCTCTCTCTCTCTCTCTCTCTCTCTCTCTCTCTCTCTGATGAGTTTCCATCCATTGCTCCGTGTCCTTCCTTCAGCTGCTTTGGAGGATCAAGACCCTCTTCTCGGTGGCAGCCCTACTAGTATTGGAAGACTGCCATCATGTCTTTCCTTGGTGTTCTCTTCAAGACGCCCCGGAAGCCGACTTGCTTCTATGCTGGGCTCCTTGGGCAATTTGACCTTCCTTTACCCATTGGGAAGCACAGCCTGGCATCTCTAGCTCCCCTGTTAGTGGGGCCCAATCCTGTCTGCTTAGAATATCCTAATATACGGAACATTTTCAGATTTGATTTTAAGGCGCCCTGACCTCTTTACACAGAGTCCCACTCAACCCAAGGGAGGGGTGAAGCATTAGGAGGAGGTTCACAGGTGCAACCCCTTAATTGTGCCAGGGACACCAACGGAGGTGAGGATTACTTGGAAAGGCTCTGCAAATGTTGTCACCTTTCCATTGCAAGCCCCAAAGGTCTTTCCAGCCATCCTCGAGGCTCTTCTTCTTTATGTTACCAGCCTGGCCAGGGTCCCCAGGAGGGGTTTCCTCCCCATCCCCATTCAGACTTCAGGCGTGACCTCTCCTGGGGCCCTGGTACTTGGAGCCTTCTGTGCCCCCGGCCCTGTGTGCCCCTGGGTGGAGGTAGAAGGACCCTGGCTGGGCTGCTGCCCCTCTCGCTGCTGCTGCTGGCTGCTGAGGGACCATGCCGGACGCGCGTGGCCTCCTCCCCTGGCCTGGCTTAGGAAGGGGCAGGACAGGCCCTCCTCTCTCCTTACAGGGTTTTCCCCTCATAAAAGACAATTATTTAGTGGTCTTCTTGAAAGTATTGATTACTAACTTTTTGTTTCCACCACAATGTCTACAGGTGTGTTTTATTGTCTATACGTATTTAAACAAGCCACTCATTATAGGTACTCCTCGATTTATGACTGGTTGCATTTGAAGTTATGAAGAACTGTTCCAGGGTTATGTATGACTTATTTTAAGGATTATGCTGGCCGCATATCACCACCTGACGATTTTTCTGGCAGTCCCATGACCATGTGATCAAAACTGAGATGCTTGGCAACTGGTTCATACTTATGACCGTTGCTGTATCCCAAGGTCATGCGATTCCCCTTTGGCAAAGCAACATCAATGCGGAAGCCAGGTTCGAAGTTACTAAGTTATCAACGGCAGTGAATCACTTATGAACTGTGGCAAGAAAGGTCACAAAATGAGGCAAAACTTACTTTACCAATCTCTCAACAGAAATGTTGAGCTCTGTTATGGTTTTAAGCCGAGGAGGACATGTGCAGGCAAATGAGAACTGGGACTTGAGTCCCTAACAAGCTGGCATTTCGTTTGAGTTTGTCCCAAGAACCTTTGGACAGAAAATTGTCCATATTCGCAAGGATATCATCCAGGAGGAGGAACCCCGTGTTACTGTCCTTTGATGGATGGTCCTAAGATCCAATCAGCAGCACTCAGTGAATTTCTGGGCACTAGGAAATGGCCGCCTCCTTTCCCAACACAGGGCCTCAAAATCAGGCCTGAGGTGAGAGAGGCCTGCAGTCCAGGCTGTTTGTCCTCCTGCAGTTGCTCCTCAGGCTGAGAGAGCCAGTGTTTCCAATGCTTTCCACACTTTTTTGTAGTGAAGACAGACACACAAACACAAAATCCCATAAATAACTATGAATACCAGGGCAAAACAAGGGAAGGCAATAGGAAGGAATGGTTACACTGGATATTGGGAGCAAATGTTGAAATCTCTGTGCCTTTTTCTTTCTTTCTTTCTTTCTTTCTTTCTTTCTTTCTTTCTTTCTTTCTTTCTTTCTTTCTTTCTTTCTTTCTTTCTTTCTTTCTTTCTTTCTTTCTTTCTTTCTCTCTCTTCTATCTAGCCATTCATAAAATAAATTCCAAATCTTACAGTAATCTTTTTCTTCCTGGTCTCTAATTGTCATTGTCAATCTACTCATTTGCCCACATTCCATTATTTTCTTAATTGTTTCCTCCTCTGATGGAATTTTCTCATTTTTCCAATTTTGTACAAGTACAATTCTAACTGCTGTTAGTACATTGATAATCAAATATGTTATCTCTCTGTTGTAACCTTCAGGCAAAATTCCCAATAAAAATATATCTGATTTTAAATCTATGTTGTTTTATCATTTTTTCCAACCACGTGTATATTCTAGTCCATATTTTTTAGTGTCAATGCATGTCCAGCACACATGGTAATATGATCCAGGTGTCTGATGGCATTTCCAACACTTCACCAATTTGTCTTTGAACTTCTTGGCCATTCTCGCTGAGGGTAAGTGCCACCTTTCATGCATCTTATACAAATTCTCTTTGTAGCTCGTTGACATGGTTAACTTACAGTTTCTAGTCCATAAGGTCTGCCCTTTATCCAAATCAGAAGAATGGACTTTTGTTGTCCTCTTATATTCTTAATTCTTAGTGAACTTGAATCAAGACTCCTTTTTCAATTGAAAATGTTGCACCAACTAACAAGGTTACTACTTAGCGGACAATATCAAAGCAAGGCATGCTACATTGCCATTCACATGAGGTAGAATGTTTGTTTACACTTTACTTGAAATCACTGTGCCTGGAAATTCTCCATGCCAGGTTCAGACATGCACTCTCCCGGCCATTTTAGCGGTCTCATTTGTGTATCTTATTATATACAGCATTTTGCTAGTGTATGTATTGTAAAACCAACTTAGCATGAGCATAAATTATAACCTCTTAGACACTGTAACCTGGGTACCGATCTGTAAAATGTCTTTTTCTGGAAGAACACAAAGTTTATGCCGGTATAGAAGATCTACTGTGCTTTTTTGTTAGTACCATCATGATGTTCCAAGGACCAATCTTCTTGAAGTTGCTGAGCAAAATTCTACTTCTTACTGGTTGGTGCTGCAGAAAGTACAGGTGATCCTCGAGTTACAACCGTTCATTTAGTGGCCGTTCAAGATTATAACGGTACTGAAAAAAAGGACTTATGCCCTTTTTCCCACTTATGACTCTTGCAGCATCCCCACGGTCATATGATCAGTATTCAGCCACTTGGCAACTGACTCATCTTTACAACGGTTGCAGTCTCCCAGGGTCATGCGATCTGCTTTTGTGTCCTCCTGGCAAGCAAAAGCAATGGGCAAGCCAGATTCGTACAACAACTGTGATACTAACTTAAGAACGGGATTGATTTCA
Source organism: Pseudonaja textilis (assembly GCF_049901715.1). Classification (NCBI taxonomy): domain Eukaryota; kingdom Metazoa; phylum Chordata; class Lepidosauria; order Squamata; family Elapidae; genus Pseudonaja; species Pseudonaja textilis. The sequence goes on from NC_141991.1 coordinate 174,395,257, forward strand.
GAGGTGGTATTCAGCAGGTTTTGACCAGTTCTGGAGAACCAGTAGCGGAAATGTCGAATAGTTCAAAGAATCGGTGGTAACCTTCCCACAGGAGTCGGGTGGGAATGGAGATTTTGCAGTATCCATCCCCTGCCACACCCACCAAGCCATGCCCACCAAGCCATGCCCACAGAACTGGTAGTAATTTTTTTTGAATCTCACCACGGACTAATTTCTTTAACAACTGTGGCAAGACGGGCAATAAAATGGCGCAAAGGTCACTTCACAAATCTTTCACATAGCAACATAAACTTGGGGCTCAATTTTGGTGGTGATTTGAGGACTACCTGTATACAGCTGTATATAGAAAATAATAACGGTCAATGAACAAATGTTTATTGTTTATTTGACTGTTGTTTATTGCTTATTGTTTATTTAACTGTTGATTTTAATTAAAAGTTTTGTTGATATAAACAAAAATTAAACAAAAATGTTTATAAAATAATAACATAAAAACACCAAATTTAAAAAAATGAATAAATATTAAAACTAACAACGATGATAACAAACAAACAAACAAACAAACAAAAAACAGCAAGCCATCAATCAAGGAAACTTCCTTGAGGGAAAGCGGCTCCTCGATGGGCTTCACCGGTGGGGGTGATTCAGCCCTCCATCCTCGGTTGCTGAAGCCGTCCCTCTATATACAGAAAGAATAATAGAACAGAGTAACTGAGTTGGAAGGGACCTTGGGAGGTCTTCTACTCCAACCCCCTTCTTACCAACAAATTGTTCCCAGCATTGCCTCGTCTGCCTGCTGTGCTCCAGAGCCAGATTCTGGGGCAGCCCCTCAAGAAGAGCGAGACTGGCTCCTCGCAAGTAATCAAGCTGACCTTCGCTGCTCCTGCCTTTGCTCTGCCCTAAGTGTTCTGGGTTCAGCTGCAGAAGGCAGTTCCTCCTCTTCCTCACTAACTAGATGGCAGGTGCGTGCATTCCCCACCTGAAGCCTCAGGGCTACCCTGTTGCGGCTGTTGCTTCAGCCCAATCACTCTGGCAGGCTGCTCAGAGCCATTGACCAACTCACCTCCTGAGGTGCCTGGGTTCCTCCTCCTCCAAGCTGCCATCTGGAGAGGAATCTGAGGAAGCATCTGAGGGAGGAATCAAAGGCTACTATTAGTACCACTTTGTTCTTTCTGGAGCTCCTTTAATAGCCCTCCGCTCTCCCCAGGTAGCCACCTGGACGCCTTCTGATCTGAGGGGCTCATCTTCTGGCATCGTAGCTTTTAGCCTTTGGATACTTTTCCTGGGGTTTTCTTACTAAGGATACTGGAGAGGGTTGTCATTTCCTTCCCCAGTGGACCCCATTGTGTCAGCAACCTCCACTCGGGCCTGTCTGACTTAGGTGGCCCTGCGCAGCATAGCTCATGGCTTCACTGAGCGTCGCAAGGCAAAACATTGATCCATGAAGAGGCCAAAATAGATACCTCTTCTCATTGAAGAAGGCGTTCCAGGGAGTCCAGGATGTCCTCTTCCAGGATGCTGACATCCTCCAGGGTGTCTTCCCCTTCTGGAGAATCCTGTGAACCACAATAATTCCTCTTTAGCCATCAGGGAAAAGAGACTCCGAATTCCTAAAAGAGGGCCTATTGAATGGGGACCACATCCATTTAGGGCACCAGTCCCTGCTGCTTTGCGGCAAAGAAACCAGTCGCACCAGAGCTTGGGTGCCTAGAGTTAGCCTAAGGACGTTCTCCCAAGGGCCGGGTTTCCCCTTGCTCCACTGCCCAGAGTGCTCCAGCCCAGCTCACTCAGGTTAGGAGAACTGACGAGAGGGACCCTATCCCTCCCTAACCCAAAACACTTTGTCTTTCTTAACCATGGACTGGAAGAAGGACTGGCCTCTGACGCCTCTGCACCCTGGTCCCTGCTGTCCTCAGATTCCTCCTCCAGAAGGTCAGCTAAGGAGTCCAAATCCCCCAGGCTGCTGGAGCCCACCAGGACTGTCAGTGAATCCTGCAAACGACAATATTAAATACCAAGCATTCTCCATTTCAGTAAGATTGCTGAAAGATAGGGTGCCTTCTCCCGTTCCCATGAGGAATGATGGCATGGCCTCCATCGGCCCCATGGCCCAAGCTTTCTTACCTGTGAGGAAGGCGTTTCCTCCCCACCAGGAGAGAGCTCCTCCTCCACCAGTTGATCTTCTGGTTTCTGCAATCAAAATGCAAAGAGTCCGTCTGTTGGCATCTCTAGAAAACCACACAGACAGGGCTTCTTCTTCTCACATGGGGAGGAACTGTCCAAGCCTTACCAACTCAGTGAAGGTCTCCAACATGGTGGACAGCCCTGGCCTCCAGTGCCTGTCCTCTCTGGGGGGAGAAAACGAAAGGGCCAAACATCAAAAGTCGCCATGGGCCCTTTTTCAAGAGTGGTCATGTGGAGGCTCTAACAGCCCTTCCAGCTGGCCTGCCCAGGGGCTTGGCCTGCCAGTGGTTACACTGGATATTGGGAGCAAATGTTGAAATCTCTGTGCCTTTTTCTTTCTTTCTTTCTTTCTTTCTTTCTTTCTTTCTTTCTTTCTTTCTTTCTTTCTTTCTTTTTCTTTCTTTCTTTCCTTTTCTTTTCTTTTCTTCCTTCCTTCCCTCCCCCCCCCCTCTCACACAGACACACACACACACACACACAAATACATGCACACACGCACACACACTTCATTCATCATTAGCAATATCTATTAACATTTATCTAGGGTAATAAAACATAATAAAATATAAATGTTTTAAATGTTAAAAAGATCTATATTCAAATATCAGTGTTTAGGCCATCTAACTGTTGAAGTGCAGCATCGTTTATATTAAAAAATAACCATACTCTGTATATGCCCTCAGTTTACAGCTGGTCACAATGTGGTCTGCAATTTGACGTACCCACAGATGATGGGTGTTTAAAGACTTGTACTGCTGACAGGCCAAACTTTTACATTTTACATTAATGTTAAGTTTGAGCTAGAGCAATATGCATGTCTAAATTTGGGGAAACATTCAAATATTTCTCATATCCAAAGAACTAGTCATTGAAAAAAAATCTTTATTTTTTCTAGCAATCGATTATAAAAAGTTGTAATTGAGAAATAACATCTCACGAAATAACCAGCTCTAAAACTGTTTTTCCTGAATTAACTTGGAGAGGGGAAAGAAAAAAAAAATCAGGACTTAAAGCATTAAGAATGTTGTACCCTACTTAATGCATTCCAGATAGGCTAAAATTGCAATTCTTCCATTCTTCACTATAGGTTTTCCTTGATTTATAACCATAGTTGAGCTCCAAATTGTAGTTGTGAGGTACTGTGGACGTTAAGGGGTTGCCATGTAACTGCACCCAAGTTCATGACTTTTTTGCATTGGTTATTAGAGTAAACAGTGCAGTTAAATGAATGCTGCTCTATATTTTTATTTATTTATTTTAATTTATTTTATGTGGTTTGTCAATTGCTTATAAGATAATAGGTATAAATAAAAACATAGTTTTTGAATACATGGATACATATAAGAAAAATAAAATATTAAACTAAACCATGATATCCAGTAGGTATTTCTTGCCAGAACCAGAAGGAAACATTGAACAAAGAAGATTAAAGACATTTTCATAGGCCTATAGAAGAACATAGGAGAAAAAGCAACTTGTTCCCCAACTTTTGATTAATTTAGAAAGGAACAATACTGGTGTCAAAGGAGATATGTGGAAAATGTGAAAGTGAAGGCAACGATTTGCGCAAACATCTGGGCAAGCGAAAAAAATACTGTGGGGAAGGGAAAGGAAATATAATCGTTAAGATTCAAATATTTAATGCTTTGACCTTTTCCTCATTTCACCTAATCTTAACCCAGCTAGGATATGTGAGGTTTAATTTTGGTTCATCGAGATAATGTCGCTTAGCAGATATTGCTCGTTATCATATTTGCTACATGTCCACATTACTTTGGAACAATCAGGCCTTCTACCACCAATTCTGCCTGATAGGTTGAAATGCATTCTCCAGTTCCTTCCAACCCCCTTGTATTAGATGTGTTATTAGGAATATCTGTGGCACAGCAGAGTCCATTCTTTGCAAAAGATCCCTGATAGAGATGAAAAGATTTTTTAAGATACTTTTATGCTGGTACCTGTCTACACAATCCTTTTGATGTTACTGGTGTCACTTCTTAGCGCAGTTTCCTCTATCAAGTGATAGAGAAGGCCGGTTTTGATGTAAAGAAGAAATGGCAGTTTCTCCAAGGTGCAGTCCAGTTTCTTTCCCTCCATCCCATTCCATCTTTTGCAAAGCGTGTTGGTACAGAAGCCAGAGGATACTTGAGAACTGGCAGTTCTAATATAGAGATTTATCTATATTTGTCTGTCTGTCTATACAGATAGGGGAGAGGGAGGGAGAGAGAACATATGTGGTGTAACAATTGTATTGAAGTTGGATAACACACAATATAGTTTTGTTGGGTTCTTAGTTTCCTCTCAATACACTCTACTAAAACCACAGCTTAGTAAAGGAGGGAAAGAGCTATAGCCATTAGCACTTGATTAAATTATCTCATTATACCACAATGTAAAAACATGAACTCTTAGATTTCCCTTTTTATTATGCCCTTCTCTGTTTTGCAGGAAATTATGGTACAACAGTAGCAGATCAGTCATCAGATGCAGTGGACCTACCAAATTAATGTACTTTTTGAGAAGAATCGTGGAAATGGCAAGTAGCATGTTTTCCATAATTGGTTAGTGACAGACCTATGGAACTCTTGCTCTCATTGTTCTGATCATATGGCAATAGCATCAGCGATTGCACTGATTAAAATAACAGGTCTGGTGTCTCTTAAAAATCTAATGTCTCTTCTGTATTTATGCCTTCTCTGCCCATTCAGCTTCCTGATAAAGGAGGATTCATTTTTGTGTTATTGCATTTCATTCTGGCATCACATCCTTAGTACAGAATATTTGAGTAGCTCAACTTATCTGGCTGAAAGAGACTAATTTAATTCCATACTATCTACTGTGGTTGATCATTTGCCTGCTGGCCATTGTCTTCTCACAGCCAAAATGCTGTGATGTTGTGGAATGTGATCAAAACACTTGTTTAGATAGTTGAGGAAATCTTATATATAAACTGTGATAAATCATAGATATGTAACAGGGGGTTAATGTCATAGTTTTGATCTGAGAATCAGTTTTTGGTATAGAGAGAAGAGAATGTGTGAAGCAGAAAAATACAGAGAAGGGAAAGAAAGCTATGCTCTTTCATTGCAAACCTCCATTCAATGCAACTGCATTCTTGCCTGATTTAACACACTTGAATAAAACCTCAAATCTGAATAAAGATTAAAGCATCTTGTTTTCATGAGCTCACTTGCAAGGCTTAGTTCCAAAATTAGTCCCAGGAAGAAGAGCCAAGACAAGGCTATAAACATCTCCAGCATAGACAAGGACTCCTGGCAATAATTACATTTGGCCACCATTGCAGGTTTTCTGGGTGAAAGATTTATTTGTAGAAAGAAAATCAAATGGATGTAATAAGTTAACTAAAGAAGACAGGGCTCCAGGAGTCATTAAAAAGAGAGACCCATATATATCTATTATTTGTAACTTTTAAAATTATTATTAATTACCATTTATTAACTTATTAAAATGTGTTTATTAAAATATGAAAGCTATACCTTTTGATACAGAATATCTTATTTGTCCAGATGTTTTGCCAAACTCTTTGAGACAATCATTCTCCTAGCAGCCTCAAGCCACAGGTAAATTTGAGGCATTAAAAAAAGGGAGCAGAAAATGCTAACCTATAATCCTCATCCTGCCTAGATTGGACCCAATTTTTCCTGGGGCAGGCTGTGTAATCAATGCAGTGAATGACTATAAACAGTTTAAATGGTTTAGGCACAGCTGCTGCTTTGCCAATTTATATATAGAAAATAATAAGAAAGTGCCTTGGCAACATTCTTAAAATGAAAGGAACTGAAGCTAAAATTGCAAAGGTTAGGAAAAGATTCCAGCATTCACCTTACAAATACTGTTTTGAATCCTTTCCAAGAATCTTATTTGAATCTCAAAAGAGTTTTACCTACTACGTTACTGTAACAATGCCCATTCATGGTGGACTCTATTTATATAAAGAAGAAAAAGTTGTTACAGAGTGATAGAGCGTATGGGTTGAATGAACCAAAAGTTTCCAGCAAAAGGCATGTTGTTCCTGTATTTAATAACATGATCGCTTCTTCAATCCCAGCTAATATGTATTAGCTGGGATTATATATGCACACACACATGTGCACGCACACACATAGATAGATGGATAGATGGATGGATAGATAGATAGATAGATAGATAGATAGATAGATAGATAGATAGATAGATAGATAGATAGATAGTCCTCAACTTATGACCACAATTGAGTTCAAAATTTATGTTGCTCAGTAAGAAATTTGTTAAGTGAGTTTTGTCCCATTTTAGGACTTTTCTTGCCACATTTGTTAAATGAATCACAACAGTTGTTAAATTAATAACATAGTTGTTAAGTGAAACTGGTTTTCCCATTGACTTTACTTGTCAGAAGGTCACAAAAGGGGATCACATGACCCCACACACTGCAATTGTCATAAATGTGAGTCAGTTGCCAAGCATCCAAATGTAAATCACGTGACCACAGGGATGCTGCAATGGTCATAAGTGTGAAATATGATAATGTCCGTTTTTTCAGTGTTGTTGTAACTTCAAAGCAATTTCAATGTATTTCTTTATAGTGTTTGTCACTTATTGATTACACTTGAACTATGAAATCTCCATAACTGATTGGTGATTCAGAGAAGCCACTGAATTAATATTAAGCAAGATCTTCATATAAGAATCATGTATGTGAAATGGGTAGTCACATAAATGAATGAAAATATAAAGAAAATCACCTCTTAAAATGCTAAGTCTTTTTAAATAGTTGTGTGGGTATGGGTGTGTGTATGCATTTTCTCTCTCTCTAGTCTGTCAATTAATAATTATCAACTTCTTTAATGAAGATCATTAATTATAATTGAACCACTTCAGGTTGGTTGTAAATAAATGTCTTTCAACATCCCGGTTTAGAACTGAGAAAGAGAGAAATTCAATCAGTTTGTCTGATTAATGGAAGATTAGAATCTAGATGTTACCACTCTTAAATTAAAAACATATTTTCTTTTTTTTTATACTCAACACTTCATAAGCAGAGGTGGTATTCAGCAGGTTCTGACCAGATCTGGAGAACCAGTAGTGGAAAGTAGTTTGGAGAACTGGAAAATGCCACCTCTGACTGGAGATTTTACAGTATCTTTCCCCTGCCATGCCCACCAAGCCATGCCCACAGACCCGGTAGTAAAAAAAATTGAATCACAGCACTGTTTATAAGGTGTGGTTTCTATGAAGGAAATATATATTTTAATAACAAGCAGATGCTGCATGTTCAAAATATATAGATTATTGCAGAAGGCCTCACATATATTGTCAACATATCCAGATAATACTTGAAAAACATTCTGGTCAATGCTAATAATTCTAATTCAGATAGACCTGTTATTTTTTCCTTTGCTTATAGCATCAATATATTTGGGCAAGCAATAAATATAATATAAGGCAACTTCCTAATCTGCCAATCAAATCAATGGTCAGTCTAGAGGCTAGACCAGCAAGTTCATGCTCTAAGATTGAGCTATGGTTCATCCTTAATTAATTTTTTTTCAAAGGGAATATTTTCAAAATTCAACATTTAAAAACCAAACCAAAAATATATAATGTGGACCTAAGTGAAGTCTTAAGACTTGTTTCAGATACTCTCTCCATCTCATTCCTGGCAGCATTGAGTCAAGAGCTGGGCTTCTTTCCAATTAATTTAAATCAGAGGAGTTTGTAAATGTAGACAACATAATGGCAACTACTGAAATCAATAGAAAGCATTTTAATCACATGAATTGTATTTTCAGAAATGGCAAGTTTGTTTGACAGTTGCACCCTGTTTTATGGCTATAAAACAGAATCAGACTAGAAAGTAGTCTGAATGTGTATGTAGTATTAAAGTAGTAGTATAAAATTTAGTGTTATACTATTATATTGCAAAATCGTACTATATGATACAGCATAGTGGTGCATAATAAATATATTTTGTAGCATAATATTTACTATAATACCACATAATATTAAAGTGTGAATATAAAACCTCAGGTAGAATAGGTGAGACTTTTTTTAAAAAAGGTCCCTTCCAAACTCTGTTAATCTGTTAATCTGTTTTCAGTTCTGCTCTGGGGTTTTAAGAAACCCTCTCTACTACATTGGGTTCACAAGGATTGCAGAATGCAGCAAGAGTGGAAGTCCATTTCCAAATGTGGTCATGTGCATGTACAAAACATATTATGAAATCTCAAAAATATTAGAGCTTCTTGAATTCATGATTATTGAACTGTTTGTTGGGTTTTTTTAGAATTTTAGTAATTACAAAAATCAAAATAGCATTGCATTGGAAAGTAAAAGCAGAGAGTTTTTTATTGATAGGAGATGTTTCAGGTTAGCGATTTCTGTACAGGTAATTCTCTATTAACGATAACACAATTGGAACAGCCTACTCAGTCGTTAAGAGAAATGGTCTCTAAATGAAACCACAATTTTCCTTATGATCTTACTTTACAAACATGCAAAGGTTGAAAATGCAAGGAGTTTGATTGTAAAATTACTTTTTCATCACTATTGTACCAGCAAATGGTCTCTCAACGAGGTAGTTGCTAAAAGAGAATGAATTGTACTAGCAGAGTACTTCAGTGAAACAAAGGATTATATGCCATAATAAATTTGGGGACTTCTTATAGCGATTTTTCAATAACATTATGAAAATCACACTTCCATCAATTAAACAGTTGAAGATGCTTTATTTAAAAAAATAATGCTGTGTAATTAGAATAATTATAATTAATGCTAGCTTTTAAAGGTACATCTTTTAATTTCTGCACAATTTAACAATCTTAATTAACAAAATTAAAAGAAAAAAAGTACCAAGAATCTCAACCAGAATTTGGAAATGTTTGAATCACAGTATTTCAACCTGATTCCAATATTTGATATTTTTACCTTCAGTTAGCACATATACTGTATACTATAATATGTGGCTAAGACGCTGAGCTTGTCTATCAGAAAGGTTGGCAGTTCGGCGGATTGAATCCCTAGCACCATGTAATGGAATGAGCTACTGTTACTTGTCCCAGCTTCTGCCAACCTAGCAGTTCAAAAGCATGTAAAAATGCAAGTAGAAAAATAGGGACCACTTTGGTGGGAAGGTAACAGTGTTCCATGCACCTTTGGCATTTAGTCATGCCGGTTACATGACCACGGAGACGTCTTCGGAGAGCGCTGGCTCTTCGGCTTTGTAATGGAGATGAGCACTGTCCCCTAGAGTCGAAAATGACTAGCACATATGTGCGAGGGGAACCTTTACCTTTACTGTACTTGGACACCAATTTTCCAAACTGGGAACAATATAAAATATGAAACTATTGTTTTGCAAAATAAAATAAGTTTTGAATTTGTAATTTTCAAAGTAAATTCAGTGATTCCATAAGTTTCCATAAGTATTCTGTAAATTCCTGGTTTGAGTGAAATGTGATGGCACTTTTAATTTTAGCACCAGAAAAAAAACCAGGATCTGTTTTACTACCACCTGCTGGAATAGAAAAAGAGAGCTTCCATATGCTTTAGCAGTACATGCTGATCATGTAAGTTTTATAAAACTAAATAAGCCAAGCTCTGATTAAAACCAGAGATATGCACGTAAAATCTGCTGTTTGTTCCTATACCGTTTCTCACAGATTCATATTTCTTCATAAACATGTGCACATATCCCTATAATTATGTACTCATTCAGAGTACTCATAAATGATATTCTGAATGTATAACAGTAATAGAAAGAAGGTGCTGGTTAATGGTTAAAGCACCAGGCTAGAACCTGTGGGACCATGAGTTCTAGTGCTACCTTATACATAAATACAACTGTGTGACCCTGGGCCAGTTCTTCTACTTCAGCCCTAGGAAACAGGCAATGGCAAACCACTTCTTTAAAATATTGCCAAGAAGACTGCAGGGATTGCTTAGGCGTCAAGACTAACCCTAAGGCATACAGAGAGAAAGTCACACATATTATTCTCAGTTTTCAGTCTTATAAAAATTCTCATGAACAAATAGCATCAAAATATCCATTATAGCAACTGATCAATACTTACTACTTCTATCCCTCTTTGCACAGCCCTTCAGTCTATAAATTTTTTTTGTCTTTTGCTTTTTTTAAAAAAAACTTTACATCACTTAGAATGTTCATAAACATTCCATAAGCATTTGGCCTAATACCTAGGGCAGATTAATTTCAGTCAATCAATATAAGACTATCAGAGCCCATGTTAAAATGTGCCTTATTATAACTTATTTTAGGATTCAAACAGTGGAATTAATTTTTAATTCCACTAATATTAATATTTAACATTGAGTTAATATTTAATCCTACATCAATGGGACACTGTAAATGCACCTCCTGCTCCAAGCCTCATCACTCTCTAGGCTTCCACTATCCACATATACAATGGTGTATATGTATCAAAGAGATCACTGTATGCAACACAGTATACATAATTATATTTCATTTTACATATTATTTTATAATATGAATATATACACATACATGAAAAGCAGATTCAATCTCCCATCTAGAGGTTGGGAATGTCAATCTGGGATCATGCTGAAGGCAAGTCTAATAATGATAGGCTTGACTTCCCAAACCCTTGATTGCTAACTGTATCATTTAAACATTTAAATACCAGAACGTTTGTATATTTATTTATTTTGTGTAATAAATCTTAAAATTGCTCTTACCCAGAATGTTTTTCATAGCATGTATATATACTGTATATCTCTTTGTCCTGAATGTTTCCCAACCCACTTTGTTAGCATGTAGTCATATGATTTAGTAAAGTAGCATAACAAGTATGGCTTAGGAGTGGAGTTAACAAAGGCATCCATTATACAGCTTCAGATAATTCAGAAGACAAACAAAAACAATCAAAAAGTAATCCCGGAGAACCAGGGATTTTAAACAAAGGTAGCAATTAACATACAATTGTGTTTACATTTTCAATTCCTCTCTATTTTTAATTACACTGCTTCCATGGTGTTTCTTCAAATTAAGTGTAGGTTCTTACTAGATACGGGGAATGAGTTTCCTGGGTATTTCTTTTTGTAAAGCAATAATTGCAGGTTGCTATCAGCAGGAGTCTGATCTTAATCTCAATACCTTTTCTGATTGTTTTGAAATATTATGACAGCTAACATCTCAGTCATGGTTTGCTGTAAATAATAAATTCATACAGGTTTGTGAGAAGTGTTGCATCAGTGCTGTTCAGTCACTAAGTTGTGCCTGACTTTTTGCAACTTTATGGACCATAGTACACCAGCCCACCCCCCAAACTTCACTGTCTCCTGGACTCTGCCCAAACTTACATTCATTGCATCAATGACACTATCTAACCATAGGACTAGAATACTTCCAGGGTCCCTTCCAACTCTGTTATTATTTACTAACAACCAAGTAAACAATTCCCTAATAAAGAAACTGCCAAAGAAGCCAACAGCTCAATCAAAGAATCTCTAAGACTACCCCGCCCCCGCCATCAACCCTGACAGGCAAGCTACTAGAATATAAACTGACACCAATCAGCACTCCTTACCACCACTGAGAATGTTAGGGTAATGAAAGAGTACCAAGGTCCTCTCTGTTATTATTCTATTCTATCTCATCCTCTGCTGTCCACTTTTTCTTTTGTCTTTCTTCAATCTTTCTCAACATCAGGGTCTTCTCCAATGAGTGCTACATCAGTATACTAATGCGCAGAATAAAACATGTCTATTTTTCAAGTGCAATCTTTTCTAACTTGGAACTCCATTCCAGATACATGGGATCACATCCTGCATTGACCCCCCATCTGCCTAAGCCCTGATGGTAATTATGATTTTACATGTCTGAAGTGTACCAGGTATGGAAAATGTGTTTTTTTTTTTAAAGGAGAATCTGACTAGAGAGGTGCAAATGGGTATGAAGATAGCTTGAAATCTATAGAGCATAGGCTGGACTATGTTAGACAAATTGAAATTTTTTTTTTTCCTCAGGCAGCAATCATAAGATGAATATCATTTCCTTTTCAGCCCCTGGAACATTCCTCTTTTCTGCAAGTCTCTATGGTCTATTCTGCCACTTCACACTGTCCATTGCCCTCAAGTGTAGTAGAAAACACTAGGCAATTACCTGAATTCACGCTAGGTTCCTGGCTATCTAGATCTTTTCTTCATAGGTTATTATTCTTCCTTTTCCTGTCTTTGCTGCAAAATGTCTTGGCCTGGTCATATTTCAAACCCCTTTTTCCTTTTGCTTGATCCCTGCTCTGGATTGCTTCAGCAATGACTGATGAATTAAAGAACTTGTCCTGATTCTCCTTCTTGCCTCTGAAAAATGCAAAGGCTTTCATTTCCTGCACTTTTCTCACCGCCATAAATCCTAAAATTTGCAGCATAAGCAACCTTGCTAGTTCTCTTTATAATTCTTATAATGGACATTAAGAGTCAGACAACCAACCTAGTATGGAAGATTTATTACCATAATTAATTACCTACTGAGACAATCCATAGGTGCAGAATATGAGAAGTATTAAATACACATGGGCACATGAACATTAACTTAGGTGTTAATTCTACCTATTGGTTCCAAGACAATTTTAAAGGTGATTCGATTAAAGCAGCTAGCAATGCAATCAAATTGTAATATAATTAACACACATGCAGAAAAGACTCTTACAACCAAATTGAAATGTAGCAGATTTAATATAGTATTTAATACAGGGTATTAAATCCTAATCGCAAATAGCCAGAAGGCCAAGAAGGGTGTATCTATCTGCTGGGCAGAAGACATGAGTGTACACTGGATGCAATGAGTTCTTGGTTCTCAGAGAGCACATTTGTTCTCTTAACGCCAAGGCAGATGAACTGGAATAGCAGAACATGACAGAGAGATGACAGGATTCTCAGGGGATAAGATATCCGTTATCTCATTCTAATTATGATGACTTGATATTGATGGATGAGGTTTATGAAATATCAGGCTATCAGTGGCTTTTAATACTGATCACTGCTTACTGTCTCTTGAAGCATACGGAGCATGTTTCACATACACCCAAAAGCAACAGAGGAAGAAGCCATCACCCTGTAGTATATGCTTATATTCATCTTCTCGAATCTATCTAGTTAACCTCTGTATGACATTCTGTATGCTTGATTCGATGGTTTAATCATCTGGTCTACAAGGATTTTAAATGTTTTTAAATGCTAGGTTCATTATTTGGTTTGTGTTAAAGCAAAAAAAAACTTGATTGGGTAGGATTGGTGCATATTTTCTTGCCTCTGTGGAACAGTCAGAAAAGTGAGTCTGAAATGTAATTACTACCGTTTTGTATTAACAAATTAATAAAAACAGACATTATTGTGCTTAATCACATGTTTGAAACCAATGTGAATGTGCATAAAATAAGATACTTGTTTTGATTAGATTTACTTCTTTTGTCCAATACACATTTTGGAATATTGGTGTTGGAAGTATGGAACATCTGTTATGCGGAATAATAATAATAACAACACTAATTTATTCAATGGCAGTCATTCTAAAACAGTGAAGTAAAGCAAAATAGCTTTCTTAAAATTTAAGAAACCCACTGAGTTGACATGTGAAACAGATAATTCCACGTAGAGAGATATATTGGTTAGAACAATATAAGTAACTTAGTAGATTAAATAACTTTTTCAGGCACTAAACTTCTTCAAAATCAAAAACTTATAAAATTTCATAGCAATATATAATGTTGGAAGGGATCATTTAATCCCATCCCCTGCTGAGTACAAGAAAAGTCTACCACAATATCATCTCTGATCTGACCTCTGTTTAAATGTCTCTTTGCTATCTGTTTAAATAGTCTATTCACTATTTTACAAGGTGGTCTATTCCCTTGTTGAATAACTTTTACCATTAGGAAATTTTACCTGTTGTCCAATCAAAAGCTACTTCTTTGTACTTTAAACTCATTGTACCTGCCATGTCTACCTTGTCTTAAAGTACAAGTCTGCTCTTCATAGACATAAAAATAATTATTCAAAAGCTTCCTATGCATCCAGAACACTTTTTGTAGTGTCTCGCATTTTTTTCCTTAGCTTTAGAATGGGTGTGATTGTGATTTATTTGCAAGACACTCCCAACTACTTTGCATATTGTATCTTACCTAATACTTCCCTAAATCTATTAACATTGGCTTTGCTGAAAGCAAATATCGGTATTTCTTGTCTGTTGTAGCTGGTAATATGATGTGATCTCAGATGAAAATACGATGATATTGTTCTTGGATTGCCTGAGCTTCTTTGATCTTCTTAGCATATTACACAGTTGACATACTGTATGAATGTAGATATCTCTTCTGTCTTTCTCTGTTGAAAATAGCTGAATGAGGAGCATTTGTAACTATGCTCATATATGAGTAATGTTCTGACCCAACTTTCACGAGCCGCACTCAACAACCTACTCATGAGGAAACCCCCTTTTTAATATAGAAAGGCAGTTATACATGGCATTCTGTATTCTGAATACACAGAATAAATAAATAAATACACAGAGGAGCCTCAGTGGTGCAGTGGTTAGAGTGCAGTACTGCAAGCTACTTCTACTGCAGCCTGCTGCCTACAATTTGGCAGTTCAATTCCCACCAAGCTCAAGGTTGACTCACACTTTTATCCTTCCGACCTCAGTAAAATGAGGACCCAAATTGTTGGGGGGGCAATAGGCTGACTCTGTAAACCACTTAGAGAAGGCTATAAAGCACTATAAAGCGGTAGATAAGTCTAACTGCTATTGCTATTGCTATTCACTGACAAAGCTCCAGGTCACACATCCATAGGTGATTCACAAGCTGTAGAAGTCTGAGTTCCTCACAGAGAGCCTCAATTAGCACTTCAATCCCAACACAATGAGTCAGACCAACTTGGTAGTTGTTATGTCCTGAGAACTCTAGGAGTTCTCACTCAGGTCCACTCACTTTGTGTGGGCGTTATTCCCCCATTCCCATTGGTTGGTTCTCTCCAGCAGCCAGCTATAAAAGCAGGCTGCGGGGTCCAACCAGTTGCTGATTGCTGTGAGCCAGTTCCAGGTGTGGCAAGCACGGTCAGCCCTTTATTGTAAAATAAAGTATTGTTGCACTCATGCTCTGGTTCAGCCTCTCATTGCTCAAACTTAACACTGGCGACGAGGATGGGATGGCTACCAGAAGCACCATGCAACCGCTGAGTCACTAGCCACCGATCCGCAGCCCAGAGAGAGCGATCGGCTGGCGATAAGGGAAACGCTGATCCGCAGCCAGAGAGAGCGGTCAGCCAACAAAACGAGCGATCAAAAAGAGCAAACGCTGATCCGCAGCCAGAGAAAGCGGTCTGGTTCAAAAGTTAGAAGCGTCCGTAGCCGCTTGTTAGCCCCGCTACGGGGAAAGTGAAGCGCTGCGAGCCACAGCCGCTCTGTATTTGGCGCGAAATTCAAACGGGTGTCATTTTAATTTCGAGCCAGTAGGAGACACAGCACAGCGCTGTAGGAAGTCACTAACGCCCACTTTTGGCGCGAATCAAGATACCTCCAACGGCTAGCAGCCAACGTGGTAACCCAGAGAGAAAAAGAGAGGGTAGCAAAAAACCTCTCCAGAGCTGATATCACTAGTAACTCACGAGCGCCCGTTGTCCCAGAGAGATTTTTCCGCAGGTAACCCAGCCGTTCCAGCACCATGAGTTCCAACCCAGTATTCCCGGCGTTTAAACCAGACGAAGAGAAGTGGGAATCGTATAAGAACCGCTTCAATCATTACATCGATGCGGTCGGCCTGGCGGATGCGGAGAGCATCGGAAAAATCCTATTTCCTAATCTACTGCGGAGCCACCGCTTACGATACCACCGCAGCACTCGTGGCGCCGAGAGAATTGAAAAACGCCCGTGGTCCGGAGTTGCTTGAGATCCTCACTAACCACTACGCTCCCAGGCCTTCACAAATCGCCGGGAGGTTCACGTTCTGTATGAGGAAGCAATCAAGTAAGGAGACCATCAATCAATATATGGCCGCCCTCAGAACAGCAGCCCTGCACTGCGGGTTTGGAACATACCTGGAGGACATGCTCCTCGATCAATTAGTTTGTGGGGTCAAGGATCTCAACCTACAGAGGCGCCTGCTAGCAAAAAGACCTCAACCTCGCGCAAGCGGTCGAGGAGGCCCTAGCAGCCGAGCTAGCAACGAACTCAGCCACCGAAATTCAGGGCCCAAGTGCCAAGTTGGCATCGTTCCCAGTCCATTCCGAAGAGGTGGAAGCAGAGGAAACCCACAACGATGAAAACGACGTCCACCGCCTCGCCAACGACAGACGATCGCAGGTAGGGGCCAAACAAGAATACACCGGTCCACCCAGGCACATCACACTGTGCCTAGCCTGTGGGGGATCGCATCAAAGGGCCACCTGCAAGTTTAAAGGAGCCACTTGCAACAACTGCCATAAGAGGGGGCACATCGCGACAGTCTGCCAAGCCCCTCAAAGCGCTGCACACAGACCCCCATCCTCGCACTCGGGACCACAGAGGCAAGTATTAAACTGTCGCACGCACCGCCTTGCCAGGCGACTTGCCACACTGTTAGTAAAATTTCTCTCTCCGTTTCCCTAGAAGGTAAACCGTGCCACATGGAGGTTGACACAGGGTCAGCGCTCTCAATAATCTCGTGGAGCACCCTCAAGAGACTCCATCCCAGCCTATCTACTACCCGGCTTCAGAGATGCCAGTTCGGTCTGAAGGACTACCAGGGGAAGGCCATTCCCGTGATCGGCAGAGGCAAGTTCTTTGTCAGTTTTAGAGCTTTTAAAGGCCACCTACCTCTAGTGGTAGTTAACGGCAATCTACCCACCTTATTGGGGCTCGATTGGTTTCCCCACCTCGGCCTAGGGCTAACAGGAGTCCATGCTGTCTCAACCTCAGACACTGACTCCTTATTCGCTGACTACGCAGATGTCTTCAGCGAAGAGCTGAGGTGTTATAATGGAACCCCATCTCGCTCACCGTTGACCCCAGGCAGTCCCAATCAGATTAAAACCACGTAGAGTTCCATTTGCTATTCGACCAAAACTAGACGCTGAATTGGATAAACTACTAAAACAAGGGGTCATTGAGCCAACAGATTTCGCCAAGTGGGAGACGCCCATTGTCACACCCCTTAAAAAGATGGTAGCCTGAGAATTTGCTCGACTACAAGACAACAATCAATAAATATTTACAAGTTAGCGCCTACCCTGTGCCCGTCATTCAGCACTTATTACACACATTCGAGCCGGGCAGTATTTTTGCTAAATTGGACATGTCTCAAGCATATCAGCAGTTCCCTGTTGATAACCAAACAGCGGAACTTCAGACCATCGCCACTCACAGGGGTGCCTTCCGATGCAAGCGCCTCCAATTTGGCGTAAGTGTTGCCCCGGTATTTTTCAATCCCTCATGGAGCGGATTTTACAGGGCCTCCCTGGTGTAGTACCCTACTTCGACGACATCTTGGTCTCGGCCAGGGACAGACCCCAACTCTTCCAGAGAGTGCGAGCAGTGTTAGAGAGGTTCAGACAGCATGGCCTCAAGTTAAAAAAAGAAAATGCGCCATTGCCACTAGACAGGTGGACTTTCTGGGTTATAAAATTGACGCCTCTGGCATTCACCCCTGGAGTCCAAGGTTAGGGCAATCCACGAAGCTCCCAAACCAACCTCCAAAACGGAGCTACAAGCTTTCTTGGGGCTGCTGAACTTTTATGCATCCTTCTTGCCCCATAAAGCCTCAGTAGCCGAACCCCTACACAGATTACTAGACAAAAAGTCACCGTGGCACTGGGGGCACAAAGAAGACCAGGCGTTTAACGCTGTCAAATCACTACTTACGTCAGAGGCAGTGCTCATCCAATTCGACCCCATCCTTCCTTTAGTACTGGCAGCAGACGCATCCCCTTTTGGAATTGGGGCGGTCCTTAGTCACAGACTCCCCAATGGCGCCGAGGCCCCCATCGCCTTTTTCTCCAGGACGCTCTCGGCCACGGAGCGAAACTACAGCCAAATAGACAAGGAAGCCCTAGCAGCTGTTGCGGCCGTGAAAAAGTTTCACGAATTCCTTTTTGGCCACTTCTTCGAACTGATCACCGACCATAAACCCCTCCTGGGCCTACTGGCGCACAAACAGACACCTCAAGTCCTTTCCCTAGGATGACAAGGTGGACACTTTTCCTAGCGGCCTACTCATACAAACTTATTCACCGCCCGGGCAAAACTCTATCCCACACCGACGCTCTCAGTCGCTGCCCTTACCCGCTCCGGCTGAAGACCCAGCTCCTGTCAACGCCATTTTCGAAATCACCCAGTTGGACCTGCCCATCACCGCCCTTGACATCGCTGCTAAAACCAAGGCAGACCAAGCACTCGCCCAGGTGCTCGACTGGGTGAGGAGGGGGTGGCCGGGAGGCAACGTTGATAACAAATTCACACCCTTTAAGACTCGCATGCAGGAGCTGTCCAGTTTGCAGGGTTGTCTACTGTGGGGCACTCGAGTGGTCATTCCGACCTCGCTGCGCACTCCGAGTCCTGGAGGCGTTGCACGAGGGACACCCCGGCATCGTGAGAATGAAGTCATTAGCACGCAGCTACGTGTGGTGGCCGGGTCTAGACGAGGACATTGTCAATTGGGTAAGTTCCTGCAGCATTTGCCAGGAATCCCGTCCGGCTCCCCCCATTGCCACCTCTACCAGATGGGAGAGCGCCAGCGCCTTGGTCTAGAATCCATATCGATCTGGCCGGCCCGTGCATGGAAAGATGTTCCTAGTGGTCGTGGGACGCTTATTCCAAATGGATAGACGTGGCACAGCTATCCACGACCACCACACTAGCAATCACCAACGTGTTAACGCGCCTGTTCGTTACACATGGACTACCCGACTCCATTGTCTCCGATAATGGCCCACAGTTCGCATCAGTAGAATTCAGCCGTTTTGTTGCCAACCTGGGCATTCGCCACATTTTCACAGCCCCATTTCACCCTGCCAGTAATGGGTTGGCTGAAAGGGCCATCAGGACCACCAAAGAGGCCCTCGCTAGGTTTGGCAGGGATGACTGGCACCACAAACTCGCACGGTTCCTGATGAGCCAGCACTCAACCCCCTGTACAGTCACCAATAAGTCCCCAGCGGAACTTCTAATGGGCCGGCGCCTGAGGACTGTATTGGACAGACTGCACCCTCAATACTGCCCTGACTCTCCCCTCGCTTCTACTTTGGGGGTTAGACATTTTATGTTACAGGAGCCAGTATTCGCAAGGAATTTTGCTGGGGACCCACTTTGGATTCCAGGCGAGGTCATCGCCGTCACCGGGCCGAGATCGTATAGGGTAAGGCTGGAGGATGGTCGCGTCTGGAGGAGACACATAGACCAGCTTAGAAGGCACCCCAGCACCCTTGCCAACAAGAATCCAGAGTCTCCAGTCGAAGAGGAACCACCACATCCGCCGCCCAGCCACATCGCACCCAACGACCAGTCTGCACCAGCGGTCGCCCCAGTCAACCCAAACTCGGACAACAGCGCCCAGAGATTTGACCAGCCTGATCCAACCCACGAGAGCTCGACCCCAGTAACCAACCCGGTGGTTTCCGAGGATGCCCAGTCCGGAGGGAGCGTTGGCGACACTATGCCGGCTCAACCGTCTCAGACTGATACCGAACAGACAGACAATGTTCCCGAGCTGCGCCGTTCCGGGCGCCAACACAAACCCCCCGTCTACCTCAAGGACTATGCATGTTCGCATCTGGGGGGAAGGGGTGTTATGTCCTGAGAACTCTAGGAGTTCTCACTCAGGTCCACTCACTTTGTGTGGGCGTTATTCCCCCATTCCCATTGGTTGGTTCTCTCCAGCAGCCAGCTATAAAAGCAGGCTGCGGGGTCCAACCAGTTGCTGATTGCTGCGAGCCAGTTCCAGGCGTGGCAAGCACGGTCAGCCCTTTATTGTAAAATAAAGTATTGTTGCACTCATGCTCTGGTTCAGCCTCTCATTGCTCAAACTTAACACTAGTGGCAAAGAAATCCTGGCAAGGAATCTGCCAGAGGGAACTCTTCTGGAGCATGAATGGTCTCTGACAACCACGCCTCCCATGCCCCTCCTCTTTATATCGCAGCAAGGGAGGGGTTTGTTAATGTCTGCTTCTTTTTCTAGATAGCTGGCCCTCAGTCCTGTGTTGCTCTCCTCTCTGCACTTCTCTGCACATACTTGCAGCTGGGACAGGGCCCAGCTGTTCCGCTCATTCAGCTCAGGCTGAATGAGTGTGAGTAGATGCCTAAGTGTGAGTAGATGGGCCCTGCTCTGCATCTGGCTCTGAGACCTCCTGCTCCTCAGAGCTGCAGCTGGCTCCAATGGTACCCCGACACCCCCTCCATCTCCTCTGACTCATCTGACTCAACTGCCATCTCCACTGGCAGTCAATGAACCACAACAGGTAATGAGATTCAGGTTACCTAGAGGAATGTGGGAAACTTGAAAGATGCTGATACGTTGGAAGTTACCGCTAGATAATTTTAAATTTTTATTTATTTATTTATTTCAATGTATATAGCTACCCATTTGACTTATGACTCTGGTAGTAAACAATAATTAAAACCATTGAAATATTGTCAACAGCAGCCGCCGCCACCAAAAATGCATTGTACCAGAGGCAACTCCCATGTTCATATTTACAACCCCCTGAAAAACATCCTGGCCCAAGGCCAGAGGAAAAAGCCAAGTTTTTAATGCCTTTGGGCATCAGGAAACGGAAGAAAACACATGCCACACTGCTTTAGTATGACCACATTTAGAATACTGTGTCCAGTTTTGGTTGCCACAATACGAAAAAGATGTCAAGACTCTACAAAAGGTGTAGAGAACAGATTCAGGGGCTGGAGGCTAAAACATATGAACACTGCAAGAGCTTGGTAATGTTTGGTTGAGTAGTCTATAGTATAGACTTATGGCAATGTCATTCCCCCCCACCCCTTAATATTGGCCCAAATGCATTCAAGAAGAAATAATCCTCCAAATTGCTTTCAGTTGGGAAGAGGGGAAGAAGAAAAAGTATAAACTGGCCTGAGAATTGCTCTAGCTAAAGAGAAGCTATTTATAGCGAGCGTGTGTCAATAACATTTTTGGGCGGATATTTCAACAGATGGTTTTATGATTCCTCACAGACAAGGTCAGTCTGATTGATCATCAGACAGAGAAATTAAACAGGATTTCCCCCCCATCCCCATATTACATGGTGATACCAAGGAACTTTTGTTTGCTTTCCCCTGGAGTACATGCTTGATTTGCTTCTTTGACTTGATAAGCAATTCAGTTCAAGGCTACAGAGCTGAGTAATACCTGAAAATATCCCTTCATATCACAGGGAAACCTTCACATATGCAAATTGATGCACCAAACTGGTTATAAGTAACTGAAGCAAATGAAGGAGGAAGATGAAAATGTCATTCAGGATTGGAGAATCATTTTTTTCACTACACAACACATTTTGTCTGCCATCTGCCTGCCCTCTTTCCTGAATATTCATCTTCATGCCAACCCTCCTTTTATTTCTACCCTTATTTTTTTTTTCCATCTGTCTTTCTAAATCAAAGCCATTTCATTGTGCATGTAAATGTCATGATGGAGAAAAAGCAGTCTAGCATATACTACACTATCTACTCAAGAAGATGGAAAGAGAATGATGATGAAAATAATGAGGCTGTTAGAGGTGAGAGTGCTAAAGGCACTTAAACAGTTGATAGCATCAGGATAACTTCCACTGATCTCAAAATGAAATCATCAGGATTAAGTCTGGTTATTAATTGCATAAGAAATCTCAGGAAACATTTGAGTCTCTACATTGGGAAACTAAAAACGAAAGGAGGCATAGCAATTACTTTCATAATTATTGCAAAAACAACAAGAACCACATTACATCAGAGGTGGTATTTAGCAGGTTCTGACCAGTTCTGGAGAACCAGTAGCAAAATTTTTGAGTAGTTCGGAGAACTGGAAAATATCACTCTCTGACTGGAGATTTTATAGTATCCTTCCCCTGCCAGGCCCATCAAGCCACGCCCACAGAACCGATAGTAAAAAATTTGAATCCCACCACTGCACTACATTACATCAGAGGTGGTATTTAGCAGGTTCATTTAAAAATAAGCTCAAATAGAGACTGCCTCAAATTGACATACCAGAGGATCAGGCTAGTATGTCATAGTTGCATCCAGTCTGGAATTTGAGCACCTGTGAAGATAAATGGAAAAAGTCAGGATTGTCCCAGCTTGGGCATTTAGGAAAGAAAGACCCTCAATTCCATTTGTAGCAAAAGGTACACTTTTACTAAAGCCAAGTGGTTAAAGCATAAGCAAAGCTGGATCTGAATATTCCCGCTCAAACCTGCTTTTCCCCCATTTCCTGGGCCCTACTTCCATGACCAGTTCATGAGTGTCCAACAATGTTCGCATTTGGTGTTTTGGTAACAGCTTTAAGGTTTGGGGCTTCTTTGGTGTAGTTTCACATTCTGTTCTCACTCTCATGTCCTTGGATGTGCTGGTCTGTTCCAGATTGGTACCTCTGGTTCCTGTCATCCCTCCACCATTACATTCCCTTTGTGACGGGATACCATAAAAAAAGAAAGTGAAGCAGGCCGAAGCGTTTACAATGGCAGACCTGACAGGAAATCAAATGCATAAAAGAAAAATGGAACTGGGATTAAGGGATTTCTTAAAGCTTTATACAAATTTATTTTATATTAGTTTTATGTGGTTTTCCTCTGGATTTGCTTCCTTATTTATTTATTGATAAATAATCTAATAACCTAATAAGTCATATATATATTTGTGGAAAAACTGAGGAATGATGGAAGTAATTGAGCTGAAGGTAGGCTTCTACTTCAGCTATCCTGATAAAGATGGTTGCTGCCTCCCTGGAAGCCTTAAAAACAGCAGAAGAGAGAAGAGACTTGAGGACCCAACACTCTTTTAATATCCTTTTTCATTGAAATTTGGTTGTGTTAAAAGTTGCATGGAGGATTTCCACCCACCTTTATTAATTTCAACTTAAATACTTTTCTTTGTCTCTTTTTTTCTTCCATAAAATTGTTTCTGAATCTCAAGGTCCTGCAGTTTTTTCTGGTTTTTCAGAAGTGGCTTGCCTTGCTTCCTTCCAAGGGTTGAGAGAAAGTGCGTGGTCCAAGGTCATCCAGCTGGTTTGAGGACTCACGGTCTCCCAGTTATTAGCTTGATGAATTCACAACTACAGGTAGCTCTTGACTTACAGCAGTTCATTTAGTGAGCATTCAAAGTTACAACGGCAGTGAAAAAGGTGATTTACGATCATTTGTCAGACTTACAACTATTGCAGCATCCCCAAAATTCAGAGGTTGGCAACTGATTCCTACTTGTGACATTTGCAGTGTCCCAGGGTCATGTGATCACCTTTCTGACAAGTAAATTCAATGGGGAAGCCAGATTCACTTAACAATTGTGTTACTAATTTAACAACTGCAGCAATTCACTTAACAACTTTGCCAAAAAAGTTGTAAAATGGAGCAAAATTCATTCAACAACTTTATTGCTTGGCAACATAAATTTTGAGCTCAATTGTGGTTGTAAGTTGAGAAGTACTTGGGTCACAATTTAGGCACTATCTGATTTCAAACAAACCCTGGTTGGCTCAAAATATAATAATCCATAAAAACCCAATATAAAACAAAATAAGATGAGATCTGGGTGTTTACTTAAAAACAACCACATAGAGACAAACACAGAGAATATGGGACTCCATCCACCTGAACACAAGGCCTGCAAAAACAACCAGGTGTTTTATATTTTCTATTTTATACCCCAGGATTATGGATATGCAAACACTTTTCTTGAAATTGTCTATCGTGGATATAGGTTTGTGAATGTTTTTTAAAATAATTTGTCTTTAACAAATCCTCCCGGAAGGATTCAATGACTATCTCAGATAGGTAGTGCCAGTCCAATTAAATTCAGATTCCTCACTATTCATGAGCCAGTTGTAGATCAGTGGTTCACCACACAGGGTAGTTGTGCACAGACAGACCTGAATTCTAAATGTTACTTATGAATATATATTTGCAGAACATGAACTGTCTTCTGAAAAGTAAGCACCATATACATAGATGTCAACATGTACCTATGTTGCGAAGGGGCTGATGGGTAAGTGTAGATTGCAGGTGTTTGCAGATAGGCTGACATGCACACTTCCCAAATCTCAACTATATACTGTGTGGAGATATGTGTCCAGCATGCTGATTGGTTGATTTATTGTTGGTATTTTGATGTTTGAGTGCCTCTTAGACAGAACGTTGACATTTGCAGAAGTATAAATACAACAGCTATACAACCATGTCTGAACAACAGATGGATACGTTCCTTGTAGCTCAGTGACGCAGATGTTCAACACAGCCTTTAGACATTATCATGAACAAAGGCAAACTTTGTATTTGTTGACAATATTGATCTTTCCATCAGGAATACATAATGTTTTTTTGAATTGGATACGAGTACATTTAGCTAGTTCTTAAAAATATACTAATCTCAGAGCAAGGTTCTTGATCTCACTGGTATGATTCTCATGAATTCTTAATTAATTTGGGGCTTTCTCTATCTAAGATGATGTAGTAGCATGGTATTGCTGTAGATCATATTCTTGGCTGAAGCTCCACATTTATGCCAAGTTCTATGATAGTTGTGTCAGAGATTTCTCTGAAGAAAGAGGGCAACATATGGTGTCCTTTCACTGGGATCAGAAGTGTCTTTGACTGGATCTACACAGCAAACTTAACCAAGTCAGTCAAAGACATGGTAGCCGCTGCATTCACAAAACGGCCTAATTTTTGTTAATTTTAAATTTGGTTAGGTTTTTTTGTGCAGCTCAGCATGTTTTACAAGACTAATAAGCTTGATTTGTTATTGCATTTTGTGAGATCTCAAAAGATGGATTAATTTGGTAAACATGTCACTATACTGTGTGAAGAAAACCTTTTAATATCTATCCATAGTTATAGTATAAGTACGGATAAGTATCTATATCAGTGCTTCCCTTCCAGTTTAGATGGAAATGAATATATGGGGTAGGAATGGGGAGAGAGAGAGAAATTACTCCCAAATTGTGAGCATGTCAAACATAGCAACAGTCTTGTTTATTTAAATCTATTCCATGTCGTGCAGAGTATGAACCGCTTTTCAAACCTTGGCACACAGTAATGACTCATCATTCTTGCTCTAACATGTGATTCCTTCCTTCATAACGCTGTTGTTACCTGATTTAGACCCCAGTCATGGATTGCTTCTTAGAGAACAAATGCATGTTCCTCTTGTTCCTTTCTCATGTTCCTAGATGTCCAAAAACAATTTCCTGAAGGAGGGGAGAACAGATGCATTTGGTAAGAGCAAGGAGTAACAGGAATCTATTTGTATTTCTTTTCTGAGTGTGAATTCCCTTAAGAGGCCGGGGAAAAACAAGTGTCATATTAAATACAGATTCTGATGCTGTTTATATGCAAACAAACAGCTTTCTTCACATCATTAGCCTTTTCAAAATTGATAGGATTATAAATGTACAAATACATGCACTGGTGAGTTTGCTAGACTGGCATTTGTGCAACAAAAATAGATTCCTTTCTTCTACTGATTGAGGCTGTCGTTGCCCCTTGCCTTACCAATGCGTAAAAAAGCACATTTAACACTTCAGAGAATTTGAACTAAAAAAAAGTGGGGGGCGGGGAATCTGGCTGCTTTTATGGGTCACCACATGAAAAAGACAATCTTCTTTCTTGGTGTCTTGTATCCAGGAGAGTGATGCTATTCTGACATGGTTCTAATGAGAGAATTCCCAATTAATCCAATAAGGCTTTTGGTGTGCTTTCGTGAGCTGTATAGAAAAATCCCAATATCTTCATTATGGAAGGGAGTGCGAATAAACCAAAAGGCTCTCATAGGCCTCCAGAATCTTAATGAAGATAACCAAGAATCTCGAGTAAATGATGCTGTAGAAGTCTCTTGAGATTATTAGCATTTATACATTGTGATTAGGATTTTCTTTCCAATGCCTTTTTTAATGAATTTGTATCGAAACCACCCCCCCGCCCGTAAATAGTATCTGTATTTGCATTTAAAGTAATGCACAGTAATAAAACTGGCAAAACTCTTCCATTTTCTGGTAATGCCGTAAAATAATTGTAATGAGCTTTCGACAATAATTGTTTTGCTGGAACTGATTTCCAGTTTCTTTGGAGAAATTATTAAATGACTGGAGAACACAGAAGATATACAGTCCATTTTCTTTCACGTGTTTTATGCGTTTGATATATTTGAAAGACCAAAACAGTGCAGGGGTGAGGAAACTATACGATATACCGCTACCCGAAAGAAAGAATGTCTTGTGTCAAGCGAGTAATAAAAAAATATCAGTGTGATGTCATTTGCAAAGGAGACATAATGTGTTATTGTAAACTCCAGGGTAGCCTTCAGAAAAGCCTGTACACATATGTTTTTGAAACTCGGTGGTTGCCATAGTTACCCCTACACAGCTCAGCTTTATTTATAGTGATGCACCATAGTCAGCATTCTCCTGAACTGAAGAGTGAGAGAAAAAGAGGCTGAGATGTCTCTCATGAGAAGAACAACATACACAAACCTAGTTAAAACAGTGACTCTACTCATCAATGATTCCTTCCTGCAAATGCAAAAACATTGAGGCAAAGGCAAAAACTTTTGGACTCATCTTTACATGGCCATTCCAGTTGCTAAACAAACCTACCACAACTGGACTCCAGAGCTCACACAAAACATGATTACCCTTCCTTCCTCCCTCTTTTTAATTCATTCATACAAATTTTAAGGCTGTTTGACTCTTCTATCGAAGAGTCAGAAATTTTTAAAAAAAAAAAAAATCAAAAAAAGATCATGGTTGGCCAAATACACAATGTTAAATTAAACAGAACTAAACTAATTAGAAAGAGCCAGTTGGTCTACTGCCGGGATGTCAAACTGGTGGTCTGCGGGCTGGATGCATCACATGCAGGCCACGCCCACCCCAGCTCTACAAATGGGAAAAATGTCACAAAATGTCACGTGACGGCAACGTGATGCAGCAAGTTTGACATCTATGGTCTTGTGGTTCAGGCATCAGACTAGAAAGGTAACTAGAGTAAAGAAGCTACAGGGCTGGGTTTCTACTGGTTCAGTCCACCTCTGCAGAACCAGTAGCTCTGAAGAACAGCAGACATAGAACCGGTTCTATGTTTGCTGATGTTTTTTCCTACCCGCCCACCTGGGTACTTCTCTGACCTTTATTTCCTGATTATTTTCAACTTCAGCTGCTGTGCGAGGCACAGATGCAGTTAAAAAAGCAGGAAAAAGGAGCTTTTTGAAAGGCTGCTTCTCTGCACTCAGCATGCTGATGGCGATTTACAGGCGTACACCAGCAGCGTGCAGGGAAGCACATCATAAATCACCGAACCTCTTAAATCAGTGGCCCCCAACCTTTTTTGTGCCACGGCCCGGTACCAGCATCACAAAATGATCCACGGCCCAGTACCGGCATCAGCACGCATGACAAGGCAAGCCAAGCGACTGGCCAGCCAGCCGTCCCCCGCTTCTCCCCGCCACCTTCAACTCCTCCTTTGTACCTTTGTCAATGGGCTTCGCTTCGGGACGGCTTCGGGACGGTTGCTCGGGTCGCCTTGCCTTGGGTGCTGAAAGAATCCTCGTGCCTTAGTTTCGTTCAAAGCCCCCCCCTCGATGAAACTAAGGCGTGAGGATTCCTTCAGGACTCAAACACTGCTTTCCAACCAGAAAAGCTCACCCGGAAGCACTTTCTCGTCAAACAAGATGGCGGCTCCCAGCAAACCAGCAGCCCGGTGGTTGGGGACCCCTGTCTTAAATGGCTGAACTGGTAGTTAACCCTGTCGGATCCCACCCCTGAGCAGCTAGAATTGTATTTGCTCAAAACTGGAAGAACAATAAGATTCCTACAGAAGAAGAGGTGATTATGAAAATATTTGAATGTGCAGAAATGAATAGATTAACACTGGAAATTAAAGAACAAGAAGATACAGAATATTATATAATATGGGATGTATATGAATAAATGGTTGGAAAACAAAGAAAGAAAATGAATGAATATAAGATAAGATGTAATGAGAATACTACAAAATGCATGGGAAGAAGGGAAAGCAATGGTGGCGGAAGGTCTCCCGATATGAAGTGCCCACCAATGCCGAAGTCAATGTAGGCAGCAAAAGTGGGTATGCATCAAAAGCCCCCCCTGCCATCCCCCCCCCCATTTCGCATGTTTAATATAGGCCTTAATTGGGGGGGGGGGTAATTTGATTTTATGCCTATAAAACATGCTGGGACTTCCTATTGGGGGAGGCAATAGGAAAAACACAGTATAATGATAAGAGAAAAAAATGATGAAACTTTTAATATAATATTAACTTCAATGATATTACAGCATGATATGTATATCAAATATGAAGATGTGCACAAGATATATGTACCCAGTTAACACACCATTGAAATGAAAGATGGTTATTTTGTAAAAGAACATTTTTAAAAAAATTAATTAAAAAAAATACAAAGTGAGAGGTCATAGGTTCAAGTCCCGCCTTAGCCACAAAAGCCAGCTGGGTGACTTTGGGAGAGTCACTCTCTCTCAGCCTAATCCACTTCACAGGGTTGTTGTTGTGGGACAGGAGGAGGAGGAAGGTGCATTGGATACGTTTGCCACTTTAAATAATATCTAAAGTAATAAAAATATAGGATAATAAACAAACAAACAAATAAATGAGTGCCAAACCACTTTAAATTCTTGCCAAATAAAGAACTTGTCCAAGCCATCTTGACTTGAAGATAGCAAAACCAAACTAAACCAAAACAACCTAACTGTAAGGGGCTACACGACCATAGCCCATAGCGGGGAAGAAAAACCAGTAATTTATGTAACTGAGTAAATGATGGAATGTCATTAAGATGCAAGCTGCATGAATCTCTGGAGGGAAATGATTCCAGAGAGCAGGTGCTAGAATTGAGAAAGCACACCTCCAGGGTCACAATAGATGACATTGTTTGATGGATGGGATGCAAAGGCCACCCATCCTACTTGATTGCAGAATAAAAAAGATATTTGAAAGAGCTGTGTAACTCATTCTAATAAATGTTACCTGTTATAAGCATATGGATATATTGAATATAATGTAGGGAATATGCAAGAAAATGAATACATTGAAATTTGGATCTCTTCCACCTTAGTAATATTTGTTTATTTGTTTCCCGCCTTTATTATTTTTGCAAACAACTCAAGGTAATGAACATATCTTCCTCCTCCTATTTTCTCCACAGTAACAACCCTGTGGGATGGATTGGGTGAGAGAGGGAGACTGTCACCCAGCTGGCTTTCATGGCTAAGGGAGGGACTAGAACTCACAGTTTCCTTCTCTCGCGCCTAGTGTTTAATCATTATGTATAGATAATGGCCTCAACAGAAATACTTGGAAATTGTGATGGACAGGACTTTGAATATTTGAATATATTTTAATGCTGTTAGAAATTGCATATGAACAACAATTCATTAGTTTCCTTATTTATAGATTAAAGTTTTGGCTTTACAGAAATCAATTATTTTAAAGACATACACTAACAAATAATTGATTGGTTTGATTCCCTCCCTCCCCTCTTTTTTATTCCAATCTAAATGTTAAGGTATAATTTTGTTTCTTTTGATTTATTTGAGTATGAATCCAGTCATAACGCTATACTGCCACAGAATAGCTCCACGTTTGTAGGAAAATATATTCTAGCAATTTAAATATATCAGTAGTTTCTTTCCCCTGCTTCCTTTCTATAGATAAGCTGTCATATAGACATGCCACAATATACAGTACATTAAAAAATATTCAGGGTATGAAATTATCTCTAAAGACTGGAGGGAATTTCTTCATAACATTCTGAAAGATTACCCCCTAGGGAATTTTGTGTGTACTTGGCTTCTACTGCAAATAAGTAAAACAAAACTGCTTTTCTAGGAGTGCATTTCAGAGGAAAAATAATATGAGAACTGGAGAAGCCAAGGTTAATTCCAACCTAACCTTTATTTACCATTCTGTTTACATGTTATATCTTTCTTTCTTTTTCAACTTTGCATGGCACCCCTGAAGAATAAATATTCCACAAGGTTTTTTTATCCGGCAATTTTTAGGACCCTTATATCAAAGGCAGAAAATGTTTTGTGAAAACAAAAACTTCAGATGAATCAAATTCAAATAATTTTTTATTTTATCAATGACCAGCACAAAGAGACAAAATAACAACTCTGCCCTCAGATTGTCTCCAGAAAGAGAGGGGATGTAGTGTAATAGTTTCTTATGATACTAAAATGTATCTCTAAGACCAGAATAATTCTCAGGAATGTAGTATTTTTAAAATTAAAACTATAATCTGTAGGACCAAAGCATAATGAAACTAAAACCATTACAAGTCTGTTTAATCAAAAAGATAGTATTTTAACAGTATAACTATATAAATATAGCACTGTGAAACTGGAAAAAAAAGTCAGTAAAATCATCCGTGTGCCAACTTTTTCATTGTTTTCTTCGTGGTAACACACAACTACTGATCTGTTAAAAGATTTCCAATCTTCTGAGAGAAACTTCATAAAATTGTGTGTCTGATCTTCCTGTTGTGTCTGCTCAGGCGGGGACATGTAATCGCCCACCGCAACTAGCGTGGGAGATTCAAATAAACTGATTGGGTAACAGCATGGCAGGCACCTGCTGTATAAGGGCTGCCCACCAGCCATTATTGTTGTTGTTGTGTGTTCCACACTTACCCAAATAAAGTACTGTTGCAGATCCCTGGCTCTGGATCTTCATTCCGGTAGACCTAACACTTTCAGCAGGTTTGTGTAAAATAATATTGGTCAGAACAGCTCTATAAAATTTACAGTGGTTGATTGTTTCTGTCTCATTAGCACACATGGAGGCATGTACTCTCAATTAATGGAATTTCAGCATACTGTATCTATCTTGCAGCAATGCAGAGGAAAGGATGTCATGCTCAGCTTTAAACAATGCTTTTCTCAGCTTGGGAAAAGTGAGGGTGTATAAATAATTTGCTGGTTCCCATATATCCTCAACAACCTAAATTCTGTTGTTCTGGGACAACCCAGAACCCAACTCAGCCTAATACTTCATATTATTCATTCTTTGGATGAGCACTTTCTTAGTCTCCTAGTATCCTAATGATATTAAAAATGGTACCTGTATAACACAAGCTTCTGCTCTACCCCAATTTCCAGTTTGAGAAAAGGTAATCAGAGAAATGTGGAAAGTCTTTAGGGGGGAAAAGTGTATTTTCAGCCAATAAGTAGTCATGAACTTCTAAGCCTGTACCTGAATTTTAGGATTCCTGACACCAATCTAACCTGGGCTTGGCTTTTCTGTTGGAGGCAGTAAGTCTGGCTGTAAGACTTTGATTTATGACAGATCCAGTTCATCCTTCTTGGCACAAAATTTTACCTTCACACTATATAGGATTTGAGCCAAAGATTCACGTCTCAGATGAGTAGTTAGAATAGCTCTGATGCCTATCAAACCTGCAGCTCTCAGATACTCAGTGAGAATTGTTAAAAAGTAGCAAAGCCTTCCATAGATATTTCATAGAAAAGAGCTGTGGTGGTGCAGTAGTTAAAATGCAGTATTGCAGGCAAACTCAGCCCACTATCAGAAGTTTGATTCTGACCCACTCAAGGTTAACTCAACCTTCCAAGATCAATAAAATGAGAACCCAGATTGTGGCTGATATTATAAAGTATGGAACGATACATAAGTCTATTGCTATATTTGGTGTTTTCTGTTGTTTTAGAGGAAGGTTTAGATGAAGATTGAAAATAGAAAAAAAGCTTTGAAAAAGAAATATATTGTTTGGGAATAAGACAAAAACCTAAGAGCCAAACCACCAATCTTGGAAGCAGTTCAATATTGTTTCACATTTGTGCTAATAATGTAGTTTGTTTGGTTTTTGCATAGCACAGTATGTGAACCCAACTACTGTGGTTTAAATAAATAGCCACAATTAAATAATGGCTCAATGCAACATGGAATAACATGTCAAGTCATATATTGTTTAAAATTACACGTGCATTAGGTTATGGCTGAAGTGGAGAACCTTAGCCCCAGTCTAAATTCATCTAATAAACTGGCTGTATAGCTTTGTGTAAACAGATGGCTACCTTACAAAACAGCATTTAGCTTCCTAAGAACAATTTATATTACTGTAGTAGCACTTTGAAAATGCATGAATGGAGATACTTTATATTTGGACAGATTTCTCTTTCTAAGATTATGGTCCAAGGCGTTTGGGAGCTGCAGAAAATGAAATAAGTGGGAATTCCCTTTGTTTAGTTTTACCCTATATTGGTTATAAATGGAAATTTGTAGCTTATTGTTTTTTCATTTGCATCAGGATTCAGCTGAAACTTCTTGAATAAGCAATAAGTCCTTTAGCAAATACCTGCTGCCCAAATACACTGAAGAAATATTGGGCATTTTAGGATTAGAAGTTTCTGAGTTAGTCATGTACACTAGCTCTTTACCTGACCCTTGCTGACCCAGAAGAGTCAAAGTGGCAGGGGATAAGAGTGGAGTCACTGGAGATATATACTTTCCCAATGTGTTTCAATCTATTTCGGAGCAAATGTTACATGTAACTAGGTGCCCAAATCAAGACATGGCTACCTGAAAGGAGTGAGAACTTGTCTATGGAGATTCTCAGTTATCCATGACATGGTTGTCTCAAAGGTGCTATTTCAAGAGATAATTGTAGTTTCTTTATTTTTCCTTGAAGATATTTTGCTTCTCATCAAAGAAGCTGAAGTGAAGAAGCTTCAGAACTAAAGAAGCTTATTGGATGAGAAGCAAAACATCTTCAAGGAAAAATAAAGCCCAGTTATTTCTTGAAAAAGCACCTTTTTTAGGTGAGAACTTACTGAAGCTTCAGGCCTGTGCAGATTTTTTTTTCAAATTGACGAAAGGGATCCTTGAATAGAGTTTTCAAAGCAGAAAATGACCAATCACTACTAACAGCACAGGGAATGAGGTATAAATTGAGCAGGTGTATTTTTCAAATCAAAGTGACCTTGTTAGCACTGAAATACAATTAGACTATATTTCAAACAACAGTGAACTCAAACCCAGATAAGAAGATAAAAGAGGAGTATGGCAACTTATATACATACACAGGTCTTGGTTCTGAATTATCCAAATATATCTTGGTGCTGTAAAAGTCATTTATTAAAAGAGTATTTTTTTTCAATCTGCATCAAATTATTTCAAAAAGGAAAGAAAAAAATTAGCCCATTACATTTTTCATCTAAATCTTTTCATTTGTACAAATGAGATGTTCTGCAAAATAAAACAGATAATGTGAGAACAATTATTGAGGATGTCAAAGGAGCTAATGAGAGACAACCTTTGATTGCTTCTCACCTCTTGTAGGCAGTGATGAAGGGCAAAATTAAATAAAAGTCCCTCACAGTTAGCAAGGGCAGCATAAAAGTGCCTGTATATTTATAGTAACAATTCTTTTAGTTATTCAGGATGCTTCATCACTTAGTAGCAAAAGATTTTTCCAGTTAAAATCTGAATTCTGTGTTCATTTGAAAATTCAAGGCGGCTGGTGAATTTTCAAACAAAGCATCTGCATCCATATGAAGAGGTAATCGTTGTGAAACATTAAAAAAAAAAGCCCTGGTAACTTAGTTCCTGAAAGCTTAGGAGGAATAGCATTTGACATTGAGTGTTTAAGCAACATATTATTGTAAGAACTTCAGGGGTCAATATGGTGAACTGAAAATGCCCCCACAAAAGCAGAGCCAATGACTGTAGTAAAAATTGAGGAACTCTCCACATAGAGAGGATGGGAGATTTCTACTCCTCATAAGGAGACCCTAGAAGAGTGGGTTTTTTTATGGTTTTGAGTGCTGAAAGACAATGAGAATCGCCAAAATGAACCAAAAGTTGCCATTTGAGGTATGGCCCTATTAAGATGAAGACTATAGAAATGAAACTTTTCCTGTCTACTACCCAACATTAAGTTGCTCAGTGTCCTAAGAATTATAAACCATTATATCTGGAAGACCCCATGTTGAGAAAGGCTAGTATGAATTATAGAAATTAAGTAACATTTCATATGTATATTTTGCTTGTCCCTTTCTTGAGAGGTAATATTATATAGAAGCTAGATTAGACAGGCAGTTTACTTTAGTGATTAAGTTGATGGGTTGGAAACCAGAAGTCCTCTACTGCTGATAGAAGATAATATTTGTAGCTCAGGGTTTAAGTATTGTGCCCTTGGTACTCTCTGTGCTCATTTTTTTGCAGATGTTTCATTACCAAATTAGGTAACATTAGTGCACTGATAATATTACCTAGTTTGATAATGAAATGTCTGCAAGAAAACAACTAAGCTCAGAGAGCACCAAGTCCTCTGTTAGGCATGGAAGGTAGCTAGGTGACTTTGGGCCAATCACTCTCTCTTAGCCCAATCCATATCACAGGGTTGTTGCTGTTGGAAATATTGGAAAAAGGAGTATTATGTACATTAATTTGAATTGTAAAGAAAGGAAGATATGCATCAAATAAATAAAGATATCTAGCAGTAGTGATTATAGTTGCCCTATTTAAATATAGGTCTGATTTATGATATTCCATAACTGTGGGTGATATTCCATAACTGTGGGTGATATTCCATAACTGTGGTGTGACCGTGAAGTATCCCATCTTCTCTATTTTCCTTTGCTTATGAGAAGGAAGGAAGGAAGGAAGGAAGGAAGGAAGGAAGGAAGGAAGGAAGGAAGGAAGGAAGGAAGGAAGGAAGGAATTTCAAGGGCATGTTAGCAGGAGTAAAATGGCTACATGAAAGTTGGAAGAGAAGAAAAAAGCTGATATGGGAAGATAGTATCTTTTATGAGGAAAAACTATAACCAAATTGCATAAATGCATTGAAAAAATACCTTTTCTCAAATAAACAATTGATGGAGTCAACCTAATCATAGCTAAAACTCTTTCAACATAAGCTTCTATGACTTTAATTCTTTTGAACACAAGTTTCATGGGCTTCAATAGCTATTACTTTCAAGTAAGTAGGGTCAAACACTTGATCATGTGAGTTGTTTACTCAGAAAACTGGCTGTGTTCAGTGGCTCCTATATGCAATTACTTTGAAATAGAATAGTGGCCTTGCATTCCTACTACATTCATTCAAAAGTAGCCTGTCATCTAAATCAAATCCATTGCCAAGGTTATAGCTGAAGGTTGATGGATAAACAGTTTACAAGAAGAAGCTCTCCACAGCCAGATTCATCTCCTGCCTGAAAGTAAATGTAATTAATTTGGATGAACGTTTTTTCTCCTTTATGTAAATGGTGCCTGACTGCAATACAAAGGCATTATTAGCACTGGAAAGAAAGTAACAAGGTAGAAGCTAGGACTCAGTTCTAATGTGAACTTAGCATTGCTGTGGAAATGGGACTGGGACAAATGAAAACGTGGCTGCTACTTCTTGAAGCAAGAATGATTGGCATCACTTTTGTTATGCTGTATTCCAAGAAGCCTTCAAAGGAATGGGCTTCAAGCTTTTCTCCACTCATCATTTTGTCAAATAGTCCCAGCTTCCTGTAAATTCAGACTTTTTGTTAAGGGTACTGAGATGAGTATATGGTTATTGATCTTATATGAATACACACTAACCTTAAAAAGGTCTAATGTATTCTGGTCTCATTTATTGTCTGTGGGGAGACCATTAAGTATCCCATCTTCTCTGTTTTCCTT
This sequence comes from Pseudonaja textilis, assembly GCF_049901715.1. NCBI lineage: Eukaryota > Metazoa > Chordata > Lepidosauria > Squamata > Elapidae > Pseudonaja > Pseudonaja textilis. The sequence continues at coordinate 174,431,308 of NC_141991.1, forward strand.
TGCTTATGGGAAGGAAGGAAGGAAGGGAGGAAGGAAGGGAGGGAGGGAGGAAGGAAGACATGCAATCTCTAGTACAGTTTCACTAAGTCTATGAGTCATTCTTGGATGTTGAGATTTTATTTGAGTTTCAACATCCATCCACTGGGCCCAAATAGTACCTTGCTTAAATCAATAGTTTACTTTAGAGCACTTCTGCTGTATCTTATAGCTGAAAGGGAAGATTAAAAGTAATGAGGAATCCATTTTTTAATAAGAAAGCTTTGCCACAATGAATGAACCATTTTACTGAAAAGCCTCTACTGTAAACCTCTAGAAAACTCTAAGGTTTCTTGGGTCCTATTTCATAAAGAATTAGGTGTAATAAATTTAAAGGCTGTGAAGCATCATCTTATTTAGTAGATTGCTTATCTGCCTCTATGGAAAAATACTAGAAGTGTAATCTAACATATAAGTAGTTCTTATATTTCTCATATATGGTAGGGTTCCCAGGTAATGATAAAAATTATAAGTGTGCTGAGGGCTTTGGGCTACTTTTATATGAATATATTATAGTTCTGCCTTTGCAATTCTGCCTTCATTTTAAACAATTTGTCTGTTTATTGATTAGACTTATTTATATCCTGCCTTTCATGATAAAAGATCATCACAGATTAGGAAATAACACCACAGTGAACAATGACAGAATAAAACGGCCTCCCAGTTTCTCCTTGCAGATCACTTGATGTCAGCCAGTCTCGTAATGGATGGCAGTTGTAGGGTAATAGACTCCAAATAAATGTTTGCACATGTCCGCCTGCCTCTCCTGATTTCTCTGCTATCCCATCAATACTAAAAGTTACTCAAGCTGGTTTATTTTATCTAGCCTACATAATCTGCATGTTCATAGTCAACACTAACATTATAATTATGGAACAGTTATACTGCCTAGAGACATGAAATCCTATCCGATATAGATTTTAGCCTTTTACACTTGTGCTAGAGAAATATCTTTTGTATTTCATTTTATTTTCCCTGTTTTGAGAGTTCAGAAAGAAACTTCAGTTGATTCTTAATCCTCCTTCCATGGAACTTTGCTACCTAGGCCATCAGGTTAGGTGTGTGTATATAAAATTGCCAAAGGCCTCTGAAATTCACTAAATTTTGCAGATAAGGAAGAGCAGGTCTTATCAAATTGAGCATTTTTTGGACAATTATACTGATAAGAATTAAATCTGGTTCTCAACTAATGTTAGATTTGGCTGTAAAGATCTGAATTAAAACATGCCTTATTATATTTCAGTGTTATCTACTGTGTTAGCAATATTAGTGTAATTATTTTAAAACATTCATTGCTGGTGGTGGGACGAAAAAGCGCTATACAATGATTTTCCAATAAAGTAACAGAGAGCATATTTAAGGTTCTCTTGAATCAGATTGCCAGGGTCCTAAGAATGTGGAATTGCAGTGCCCTCCAATGGCTATGAATAATTTGAATAATTTGATTTATGTCTTAAATGTGTCAGTTTGACTGGCAGACTTTATCCTGACCATAAGGGTAGAAGAGTCTCATGGATACATGCTGTCTCTGGATATTTTTCCTTAACAGAATCCTTTAGTAAAGATTAATTTTTACCAATAAAAAATAATTGACTAATGGGAATTCATAGGTACTATTACATTAACCTGTGGTCATAAATGTCATTGGATTGCATATTACAGGAATAGGCTGGCCATATGTACCAAAACATTGTCCAATCCAGATCAAAGTAGCCTAGCAATAGTTTGTTCCTGAATAGCAAGCAGATTATACAGATCATCTAGGGAAATTGTGCGCTATTTTAGTTAGATAGTTTATTTATGTCTAAGGGAGCAACACTTTTGAACCACTTCTTATCAATTTATTTTTGTTTGATCATGCATAATTGATCATGATATTTCAAATTACTGTTGAAGTATCTTCTTTTCAAGTCATGCTGTCTCAGGCTTAAAATCTTGGATTCAAGACTAACACTTCCAGTTCTTTTTTACTGCCTGTTAGCCATGTGCTATACTCTGTCAATCATTCCTTGCCAGGATTATATATATTCCATAAATCCTGCCCAATTGTTCTTTATGTGAGCTTCAGTCACAGGTAACAAGCATTCTTACAAATTTCTTCCCATGTGAATTTCTCCTTGTGTTGTTTGGAATGATTTCGTGTTTGCAAATAGCAGCATTGTATTTGTGATTAGTTATCTGTTTGTTTGTTTGCTTGCTTGCTTTTTGTTTCCTGGACTTGGTTTAAAACAATTGTCAATGGACTGTTTTCAATATACCTCTTTTTTCCCAAGTGTGTGCATGCTGAAAACCCCAATACAGAAACATATTCCATCATACTGGAATGTGTGCTATACAGACTATTTTTTGTTTCCTTTAGTTTTAATCAATGTGCCAGTGTGTAATCCTGTGATAGTGGTTTAAAGATAATGAACCTGGAGTTCATATCTCCACCTCTTTATCTTGGTTCACATCCAGTTTCAAACATTTTCCTGAGCAAGAGTCAACCAACTCTATCTAAGAGGCCTCTATCTTTTGAAAGGATGAAAGGAGATCAAACAGGAAGAATTTGTTTTGTGGGCTAAGTGGAGAGATGGTGTCTTCTGGATTATGGCCTTCAGTCAGCTGATTAGATGACATTCACAGGCTAAAATGTAAAAAAATGAGAAATCAAGAAAATAATTTTATATATTTTTTTGTTTTTTGTGCCTTTGTGTGATTATTGACTTCTGGCCACTGCCTAGACAAGTCCCTTCAGTTTATTTAGCAAATTTCAGATGTTATGTGCTATTGCTTTGTTCATAGTGAGGAGAAAAATGTCAGGCGCAAGGACACCCAGCTGGCTTTGTGCCTAATGTGGGATTGGAGCTCACAGTCCCTCAGCTTCTAGCCCAGTGCCCTGACTACTATCCCAAAGTGGCTCCCCTTAAAGAATGGGAACAACTGAAATTGCTTATCTGACTGAAATCCTCTTTTTCTCTTCACCAATTTATCTTTTACTTCCAGCTGTTCCTCTCACTTTTACCTCTTATCCTCCCTGTCTTCCTAAACAAAACAATAGTGGTTAAGTCATTTTTGGACTTTGGCCAATGTACATGTGAAGCAAAAACCATTTTTTAAAAATGGCAGCAGGAGACGGAAAGAACTGATTAATCTGAAAGCAGCATTAACTTGTTCTCTTAAGTCAAATCAAGAGGCAGGTAACAGAAAACATGCAATAGAGTTTAAGTCCCTACACCCGTAGCAAGAAAACGCATATCTTTTTGTCCTTTGTTAAAACTGAGATTTCCTAATATAGATCTGAAAATGGAATATATGCTTTCTGATTTATTCTTGTCTAAATATATAACTGTAAATAAGCTTTTCCTATGTTTACTTAAATTAACTTTTCTTTTGGCAAGCTGCTTACAAACCAAATCATTGACTAGTTGAGATATAGCAATGCAAAGATTTCTGGGAACTGTGAGTTTTTTCATGAAACATAACTTAGCTGCATAAATTATGTATTTAATACATTTTACCCTTCATTTCTGTGAGCGGGCACATAGTGGTCCATAGTTTAAAACAGCATCATGCTATATTAATACTCAGTCAAGATTTCCGAAAGAAAAAGCTTCAGACAGTTTTATGATTATAGAGGCGAAAAAGATAGAGGAGGTTATAAATCGAGAGCAATATCAATATTTGAACCAAAGAGCTACCTTGTAGTGAATAATATAATCTAGCTCAGTAATCCCTTTAGGGACGGGCAAATGAATGCCATGGCACATGAAAGCAATCTTTAACCGCTTGGCCATGTGCCTAGCTTGTAATCACACACTCATTTGTTTAAAAACTAATGCGTTATAAATGTCATTATGTTATTAACTAGAGCTAGGCATAGTAGGAGCTCTTTTGTTCATTTATTTATTTAATTTATCCTATGCAGTAGGTATCCATCTCACAATATTCTACGTATATTAGTTTACAGTAGCAAAAAATCCCATGGAGTCTGCTATAAACATCAAAGTGACTGTTTTGAAAAAACTGGACTTTATTTATTAATTTCTCATATGTAGGTACAGTAACTACCCCTTTCACAAGCATCTCAGTATTAGTCTATGGTAGCAAAAAATCTCCATCACTGAGCCTGTGATTGCTCAACTCATAAACATCAAAAAGTTTCAGGCAATCTCAGAAGATTTCAAAAAGCACAATGACCACAGTATATTAAATTGTTAACCAATAAGGTACTGCAAATTTTCTCACATGTAACCTGCATTTGTGCAACTGGCCTTTCCTTTCCTCCCTTCCCTGCTGACTCATCCCCAATTTCAATCCTATTATCAGTTTATCCGATGAAGTGAGTTTCAGCTTATGAATGCATGTGACAGGCATCTTCTGCTTTTTAACTTGAACTGGGGAGATCGAAGTTCAGAGGTACTGTAGGCCTGGATGTTCATGAAGTAACTTTTGTTACTCTTTTGCCAGACCAATCTATTTTTGTAGGATTATTATAAAGCATGCATGAATGGCAGAAACAAATGAGATACAGAAATAAATCCTCTCTGACTCTACTAGAATTTTAAACAAATTGGAGTAGGATTTTGCTGTATAAATAATGTTGTGCTTGAGCAGTGGTGGCAATCTGCAGTTTTGAATATATGGTTTTGACTACAGTAAATCATTGGCTGTGTTTGGGCTTCCTGCTGAGTTGGTTTACATGTAATTATAAGGATCATAGGCCTCTCTTCATCCACAGCAGCTGCAAGGGAAACTTTCATTAAATGCAGGATGAATTTAATGTGCACTTCTCAGGACCATTCTAGAATTTCATATGACATGGCAGAGCTATATGAGTGGAAGCTTAAGGTAGAACAGGGATGAATGTTGATAAGACATAAATACTGTGACCAGGCGCACCTATTCTGATAATCAGTCATGTGCTTCACTTGGTTTGGCTTCAACATGTAGTGCAATTCAGCTATTGTATTTTGAACCTGGCCAGTAAGTTATGGATTTACTAAAGATCTACTTTTAATTATTATTGCACTTACAAATTCAATTCATGGCTTATCATAAGGATATACTTTTCTAATTTCTTCAGTACAACTATAGAATACCTTGAATCATCTTGGACAGTAGGGGGTACCTCAGAATGGATTCCTTAGAATCTATCAGCCTTCTTTTCTGATTTATTTTCCTATTATTGATTCTACAGCCTACAGCTGGGCTTTCCCAATTTTTCACCCAAAGATGTTGCCATGGTAACAGCTGTGAGTAAAAAGGGGTTAAGAAACCTTTGTTTGAATTTAGCACTGTGGAAACATTTCATTATTCTATCACTATTCTAAGCAGACCTTCCCTCTTAAAATTAGATTATAAACCTTTCTTATGACACATTCACGTGTTGTGTTTTCAACTCATCTATTTGCAAATGCATTTTGGAGGGTCTATTTACTTCTGGAGTGTATTACTTTAGTTGAGTTAGATTACTCATTATTGTAACAGTGAATGTATATTGTGCTGCAAATATAAAGGTATGACACTAACTCATTGATAGTTAATAATCATCTTATTCATTGAGGCTGGATATTGAGTTGCTCTAATTAAAAATTTCTGAGAGTCAGTTTGGTGTAGTGACTATGGGATAAGGCTGAAACTGGGATATTGTGAATTTTACGTCTGCCTTAGGCACAAAGTCAGCTTGTCACCTTGGGCTGGTCACTCACTCTTGGCCCTAGGAAGGAAGCATTGGCAAACTACTTCTGAAAAAAACATTCCAAAAAAACTGCAGAAACAGATAGTCTTTGAGAATCAGACATGATTGAATACAAGAACAAAAGGTTATAATTTAGCTTTATGGGAAACTCAGATAGTAAACCTTCCCAGAATTACAGTCCAAGTAAGAGAGAAGCACAAACTGCAGACCACAAACTGCAAAAATAAATCTTAAAAATAAAAAAAACCTAACAAGAGAATCTCTCTACCCTGAAAAGCAGCCTGCAGCACTGAAAGTTCTGCATGCTGAGTTACTGTGGAAGATCGTAACAACTGGAAAAGAAAAATGGAAATATACATTGGGGATAGAGGAGCGGAAAACCCTTTTACTAAAAAGAGCTCATTTTCATGTAGTACTTATTTTCTCTTTTATTTTTAAATACATAAAGAAAATTGGAAAAAATGTAAGCTTAAGCCCATATGATTATGGTGCATTTGAAGTCGATGGCTGGATTCTATCTAGCATTTGACTGCCGGATCTGAAGTGTGACAAGCAAGCATAACTACAGTGGTGTAAACTAGGCCTGGATCTTGTGGCCAAAGTTAGACTTAACAAAGACTTTGTTCAGTTATGGTTTAACAAAAATATGTAATTACTTTGTTATTTCTGACATGCTTAGTAAATTAAGGGCATAGCCACAATTACTGATTAATATAGTCCTACCACCCTGTTCTCATGCTGGCTTGATTCTAATTTGGTTTAAGAAAATACTGACTGGATGGGGATACTTGAGCAACAGTTTGCAAGGTATTCAGTCTGGACTGCGGGCTACTTCCATCTTCCAGTTGGATAATCTAGAAAGCTCAGTTGCTTCCTTCATCCTCTAAGATGTCAGTGATGGCAATGGCTGAAAAGACTGACCTGTGAGGGGTTCTTGGTGCTCTCTGAGCTTGGCTGTTTTCCTACAGATGTTTCATCACCACGCACTCATCAAACTAGTTTGATAATGAAATTTCTGCAAGAAAATAACCAAGGACCCTCATTTCAACCATGAGCTACAAATATTCTCCTTTATCAGTAGACTCGTATGTCTAGTTCTTATGAAGATTGAGAGGTTATAAACTCATTAATTTTACATTTAGCTCTACATGACTGCAAAAAACATAACTAAGTGGGCTATGTAGATAATTTAACTATTGAAAGCTAATAAGATCCTTCAAGCCAAAGCAATGTCATTCAAATATGAAACATGTTAGTTCGATTTATGTAGAAAAGAAGCAGCCTTTTACTTGGTGGAAACTTTAAAATATGAAACATTAGCTCTACCAGAAGATTATCAGCTGGATTTCTAGTTTTAAACTTTCAAGTCTCTCCTTTACATTTATCAGATATACTTGGGAAATTTATAATTAATTTTTAAAAGATTTTCCACAAATAATACATTTGAACAAAGAATGCATGCTATTGATGTAATTGGGTAGGGGTTTCTGCGTGTGTGCGTGTGTGTTGTGTGATTAAATCCTGTGTTACATTTTTTCCAAATTATATTATAAGGTAAAAATCCTGTAGAAATTCATTTTGCCCAGTTGGTAATATGGGTCATGAATAGAATATTTACTAGTTTGTCAAATTTCAAACCATCTTTGTAAATGTACTACGTGATAGTATTTAGAAAACCTTTATTCATCTTCTGAAAGTAAAAAAAAAAATGTCTTCCTTTTTAAAGCTGTCAATCTGTCTTTGACTATAACATTTTCTGCATTTTCAACTTCAGGTTGCCAAATGTTTTATCTCTATTATCTAGTGTATTTATTGATTTAGAAAACTTATATGGTTGCCTATTTTATACATATTAACCCTAGACAGCTCACAATGACAGTTAATAAGCAGAGAATAAATATGACCATCCAAATCTTACAACAACATCATATATTGCAGTCAGAACACCACAACATCCTGCTAACTCTATATTTACATTTGCATTTGCTAAGCTCACTATTATCCTTTCCCAATGCCCTAGCAAAGAGACAGCTCTTCACAGCCTCCCAGAAGGCTAATAGGATGGAGGGTCTCCAAATCTCAGGGGGAGGCTGTTCCAAGGATCAGAGCAACCACAGAAAAAACATGTGTCCAGACTTCCAGTTTGAGCCTCTTTGGCAACAGACTGAAG